>NC_057807.1:72462698-72501568 GCF_018294505.1 Triticum aestivum
AGTGGTGTGGAGGGCTGGATGAACAGTAGATGGTGGAGGGGTGGCCATGGAGGGGTGGTTGAACAGGACCCCGCGGTGTGGAGGGCTGGATGAACAGTAGATGGTGGAGGGGTGCCCGTGGAGGAGTGGTTCAACAGTAGCCGGTGGAGTAGCGCGCGGTGGAGGCTGGATGAATAGGAGCCCGTGGAGGCTGGAGGAGGTCGACGGTAGCCCGTGGAGGCTGGAGGAGGTCGACGGTGGAGATGAACAGTATCCCGTGGAGTCCCGTTTTGCGGTACGCCACACCCCTCCCAATGAACAGGACCCTCATTTCGACCGTAGTGCTCCAACACAAGTCCGTTTCATCCATTTTGTGGTACGCCACACCCCTCCCGATGAACAGGACCCCCGTTTCGACCGTAAGAGGTCCGTTCCGTCCGTTTTGCGGTATGCCACACCCCTCCCGATCAACAGGACCCCCGTTTTGACCGTAGGAGGTCTGTTTCCTCCGTTTTGCGGTACGCCAGGCCCCTCCCGATCAACTGGATCCCGTTTCGAACGTGGCCGATCGAACACAAGGCCGTTTCCTCCGTTGTGCGGTACGCCAGGCCTCGTTTCCATCGCCTGTTCCGTCCAATCCCTCCCGATGAACACGACCACGTATTCCGTTCCGACCCAGCCGGTTGGCTCCCCATGAACACGACGATGACGCTGTTTCTCCGTTCCGACCCAGCCATGTACGTATGCGCGAGTAGGCATTCGAGACCCTGCCCGTATGTACGTACGTGGCCGTATTTTCATTCTTACACCCTCGCCGTTGTACGTATGTGTACATGCTATGTGTGCGCCTCTACTACGACACATGCGCGCCTCTACATTGACCAGTATGTACGTACACGTTCATGACCAGAATGACAACGCTACGTACGCTTCGATCAGGTGGGTCCCAACTGTCAGACACTTCCTTGCCTACGGAGATGTAGCTGGTGGGTCCCAGCAATCAGGGGGCGAATCGTTTTGTTTTTTTTGCCCGGACGCACTTCCTTGCGTGCGAAGATGTAGCTGGTGGGTCCCAGCAGTCAGGGGGGCGAATCAGTTTTTTTTTGCCCGGACGCACTTCCTTGCGTGCGAAGATGTAGCTGGTGGGTCCTAGCAGTCAGGGGGGCGAATCATTTTTTTTTGCCCGGACACACTTCCTTGCGTGCGAAGGTGCAGCTGGTGGGTCCCAGCAGTCAGGGGGGAAATGTTTTTTTCACGAAATACGGTGGCCCATCCGGTGGGTCCCCGCTGTCAGGTGGAGGAATAATTATTTTCTGCATAATAAGGAGGCACTTCCTTGCTGCGGCCGTGGACCCAGCTGTCAGCCTCTCCACATACATTCCACGTCTGATGGAAGTCATTCCTTGACCACGTTGACCACGCCGCGCCGAGAGCACCAGGGCGGTGGATGACGGCGAGGCCTAGGAAGGGGACGACGGGGAGCCGGGGAAGACGCGACAGTGGAAGCCCGCGCGGAGAGGAGTACGAGGGTTCACTGGTTCGGCTGCGGTGTGAGGCTGCCGTCACCGAAGGGCCTGGCCAGCGGTGGGAATAGTAGGGGGCAGTGAGGCCTCCGCGGCAGCACATCAAGCCATGGGAAGCAGGAGCATGTGGCACGACCGGCGCTGCTTTGGGCCGCTGGAGCAAGAAGACCAGAGGTTGAAGAAGCACTACGACCGTTGGATGGACATCGTACGGTCACTAGAGCTAGAATTGTTTATATTGACTAATTTGACAAAGCCCTCTGTCCCCTCAACTTAGTAGGCCCACAAGTCAGCCTCCCACCAAGGTGGGTCCCAGCTAGAAGGGGGTATTCATTTTTTTTAGCGTAATAAGGAGGCACTTCCGGTGGGTCCGAGCTGACAGCAGGGGGAATGTTTTTTTCGCAAAATACGGTGGCCCGTCGGGTGGGTCCCAGCAGTCAGGGGCAAATGTTTTTTTTGCGAAATATTGGTGGCCCGTCCGGTGGGTCCCTTCTGTCAGCTGCAAGAATAATTATTTTCCGTGTAATAAGGAGGCACTTCCTTGCGGCTGCCGTGGACCCAGCTGTCAGCCTCTTCACGTACAGTATTCTTCCGATGTAATTCGATCGTTGACCACATTGACCACGCCGCGCCGAGAGCACCACGATGGTGGACGACGGTGAGGCCTAGGAAGGGGACGACGCGGAGCTGGGGAAGACGCGGCAGTGGATGCCCACGCGGAGAGGAGTATGAGGGTTCACTAGTTCGGGTGCGCTGCCATAGCCGCAGAATAACAGGGGGTGTGGGTGAGTGGTGTGGAGGGATGGCCTGGCCAGCGGTGGGATTAGTATGGGGGCGGTGAGGCCTCTGCGGCAGCACAGCCGGCCACGGGAGGCAGGAGCAGGCGGCACGACCGGCGCTGCTTTGGGTGGCTGGAGCAAGAAGACCAGAGGTTGAAGAAGCACTACGGCCGTTGGATGGACATCGTACAGTCAGTCGAGCTAGAATCGTGCATATTGACTAAGCTAACAAGCCCTTCGTCCCTGTCAACTTAGTAGGGCCCGTCAACTTAGTGGACATCGTACGGGGAGTATTCTATTTTTGGGGCGTAATAAGGAGGCACTTCCTTGCGTGCGAATATATAGCTGGTTGGTCCGAGTTGTCAGCGGCGGTAACGTTTTTTTCGTGAAATATAGAGGCCCTTTCGATGGGTCCCAGATGACAGGTGGAGGAATCATTATTTTGCGCGTAATAAGGAGGCATTTCCTTGCGTGCGGCCGTGGACCCAGCTGTCAGCCTCTCCACGTACACTCCACTTGAGATGCATGTCGGTCGTTGAACATGTTGACCACGCCACGCCGAGAGCACCAGGGCGGTGGATGATGGCGAGGCCTAGGAAGGGAACAACACGGAGGCAGGGAAAACTCGACAGTTGTTTCCCACGCGGAGGGGGGTACGCCTGTATGAGGGTTTACTGGTTCGTCTGCCGTCACCGGAGAATAACAGCAGGTGTGGGACTGTGGGTGAGTAGAGAGATGGCTAGGACAGCGATGGGAGTACGGTGGGGCGGTGAGGCCTGCGCGACAGCACACCTGTCGGGGGTTGGGTGCGACATATGCCAAAGGATGGCTTATCATGGTGGGGGTGAGTAGAACGTCGCCGGTGCCTGGAAATGGGATGAGGCGAAGACATGCACGCCGGCGGATCTTACCCAGCTTCAGGGCTCTCCGAGGAGATAACACCCCTACTGCTGCTCTGCGGGGTCTCCGCATGATCACTAAGGCAAAGTGAATACAAGGTTGCTCCTTGAGCTGTATTCTGGAGGCAGGAGAAGGCAAGGCTAGCTCTCTGCTTCCTATATGATCTGGTCTAGTGCTAATGGATTCAAACCCTTTGCATGGGTGCCATGGGGGGTTTATATAGGCCTACCCCCCAGGGGTACAATGGTAAAACCGACTGGACAAGGGTCCCAGCCGTCAGTCTCTCAGGCCGCCGTCTTCTCCGCTGACTGCTGGGGCCCGCCAACTGGTGGGTCCCGCCGACTTGCCGGGTACAGGGCCCATAGCCCTTGTCCGCCGCTGGCGGGTCCTGTCGGCCGCGGATCACTGTAGCCGTGCTTCTAATGACGCGAGCTTGGTCATGGGGTCATGGCAGCAGTGCCGCCGCCCGACGGGCGATCACTGTTGCCATTCCCCGTCGTGTCTGCTTAATGGCGTGTGGGGCCTGTGGGAGGGGCCAGCCGACTCCTGGGGGCCGTCTCCCAACGGTTCCGTCTTGTGGCACTCTCGCCGTCTTCTGTACTCCCGCCGACTGGTGGGACCCGCCGTCCCTAGGTCGTACAGACAAGCCGTCGTGGGTACAGGGCCCCGCCCCCAAGGGCTGATGTCAGGGCTGGCATGGCAACAGTGCCGCGCCGGACGGAGATCTCCGCCGGTACGACGCACTATGGCCATGCCTGCCCTCGATGAACGGGGCAGGAAAGGGCCGCGCGGCGGCCGTTTCCCGTCCCGTCCGTTATCGCGAGGGCACGGGTGGTTGGAGTCGCGGGCCGACTCCCTACAGTCGGCTTCTCCGGAGGTCGCCAGCCTGGAGTTGGCTTATCTTGGAGTCGTCCCTCGGACTGGGCTTATCTTGGGGTCGTCCCTGGGACTCGGCTTATCTTGGAGTCGTCCCTGGGACTCGGCTTATCTTGGGGTCGTCCCTGGAACTCGGCTTATCTTGGAGTCGTCCCTGGGACTCGGCTTGTCTTGGAGCCGTCCCTGGGACTCGGCCGCGAGGGGCAGCCGGCAGCGTTGCTGCCGACTCTCAGAAGATGGCTCGTCTTGGGGCTCGAGGGGCGCAGCCTGCCCCGATGTCTTGAAAGGTTCAGGGCTCGGGTTAGCCTACCCGTGGCCCATTACTCCGACAGTAGTCCCCGAAGCTGGTGAGGCTCCGAGGATGATACGTCGTGGGGCCTCAACAGTTTCCTTCTTCTGGTGGTGGAATCTGGGCCTTGCTTGCCGTCTTCCTTCATGCCGACTATCTGGAGTCGGACTTAAAGAGGGCCGTCTTGCCCCCTAAGGAGTTTGAACGTCGCGGCGGGAACCAGGCGGCGTGCCTGATACGCTTCCCCGCGGTCGCCCGCTGTGGACCCGTCGCGCGGCGCCACGCGGCAGGGACAGTCTGCCCACCCACGCGCGCAACGGGGCAGGCCGTCAGGCGGGGCCCGCCACTACCGCGCCTCGGCACGTGAACGGATCCGTTGCGGCCGTGCGGACGGTTGGGGTTCCCACGTCATTACTGCGTGCAGTAACTTCGTGGGGTAAATCGTGGGGAGCGTGGGGTCCCGTGCGCAGTTAATCCCACGCCCGCCCCATCGGCTTCTCAGCCCACGAGGCTATAAGTAGGCGGGGGGAGTGGGTCAGCAAAGCACGCGCGCCCATCTTCCCTGCTCCCCCACCTCCTCTCGCTTCTTCTTCCTCTTGCCGTCGTCGCACCAAACCATGCTGCGCCCGCAGCGATGAGCTCTTCCTCTGCCGCCGCGGCTCCTGCCGTGCCCTCCGGCGTGTGGGACGGCTCCGAGGTCGACAACGACCTCATCGAGCTCCTCTGTAAGACGCGTCGGCTCCCCGGCGCGAACCTAGTGCGAGCCCGTGCCGCGCCGGCGAGGGAGATAAAGCAGGCGCCGGCGGAGGGCGAGCGGGTCATATTCCGCTCCCACCTCATGCGCGGCCTAGGGCTGCCGGCGAGCGGTTTCTTCTGCTCCTTCTCGGAGTTCAACAGGCTCCAGCCGCACCACCTTACTGCGAACACGGTGGTGCTGCTGGCCGCCTTCGCCACCCTGTGCGAGGGCTTCCTCGGCGTTCTCCCCACCATCGAGCTGTGGGGGGAGTTCTTTCAGTCCAAGCTCGGCACGCACGTCGCCGGCGTGCCAGCCCAGTGCGGCGCCTTCATCACAAAATGGAGATCAACGGCCGACAATCTGTTCCCCTCTATTCCACTGATCAAGTCGGTGAAGATGTGGCAAAGGTCCTATTTTTATGTGAAGAACTTCGCCCCAGAAGGAGACTGGGTCAATCTGCCGCCCTATGAAGCCGGCGCGCCGGCTGGGAGCCTTCCCGGCAGGTCCCACCGGGCCAGGACGCTGACACCCGCAGGTGCCACCGCCGTCGCGCGACTCCGTGTGCTGACGCAGTCGGAGGGCTTGACCGGGGCCGACTTGCTGGCCGCCTTCGTGGCACGCCGAGTCCTCCCTCTCCAAGGCCGACCTCATCTGATCAGTCAGATGAGCGACCACCGGGACCGGAGTCGAATGTGCACCAAGGACATGCCCCACGCGAAGGTGGCGAACATGGTGAACCACATTGCGAACTGCGAGCTTGCGGCAGATTGGCAGTTTGGCAAAGAGCCATACTCGCACGCCAACCCCCCGCCTGTGGTAAGTCGTATCTCTTGTTCCTCTATTTTCTTTGTAGCCGAATCCGACTTCTGATCCTTTGGTTTCTTCGAGTCAGAACCCCCTCATTCAGCCTGCAGTCGGTGCCTCGGGACCGCCCTGTGAGTTCGTCCCTGACCGAGCGGAGAGCGACGTCGACGACCCCGACTTGGGGGCGGTGGCGATGGAGGCCGACGCCGAAGGTGGAGGAGGAGGAGCAGGAGGCGGCTTCAGGCCCTCGGCCACCTTCGTCGACTGGCCTGATGACGACGCCAAAGGGGAAGTCGCCCCGCGCCACCAGCCAAAGGTCGGCCAGCCGGGTGCGAGTTCCTCCGTCGGCTTGGCCGGTCAAGGCGGCGCAAAGAGGCGCCGGGCCGGGCCGAGTTCGCTCGGCGGCAAGTCGAGGAAGTTCAAGGGGGCGGCCGCCGCGACCAAGCGGGAGGAGGCGGTCGCGAAGGCCAACCGCTTCCGCAAGGAAGTGAAGAAGCCGCCACTGGTCTCTGGGTAAGTGTTTCTGCCTTCGTCTTATTTTCGTCTGGTGAATCTTGTCCGAGTCTTTTACACTCGTTCCTCGCTTCAGGGCTCCTCTTACCCTTGAGAGGGTCGCCGCCCCCTCCGTCATGGGGTCGGTAGAGACGTCCGCCAATACTGGGCGGATTGACCCCGCCGCCGACCTCCGGGAGGTGACGGAGCGAAACGCGCAGGAGAAGCGCGACGAGGAGGCCGACCGCCTGGAGAAGGCGGAGGCCGAGAAGGCGGCGGCCTCCGCCTAGAAGAAACTGGAAGAGGCTGAAACCGCTGTTGCAGCAAAACGGTGAGCTGAGGAGGCCACGCACCGCCAATTGGCGTTGCTCGTTATCCCTCTGAGCTCCGCACCGCCGCCCCCGGAGTTCACGGGGCAGACTGGAGAAGCCGGCACCGAGAACCCCATCATGGAGAACGAAAGCGGCGAGGTCTCCATGTCGGACTCGGCCGTTCCGCCACCGCCGCCTCCGCCGCCGTCTGGGAGCGTGCACGGTAAACAGCCGGCGGACCCGGCGGTGCCGCCGACTGAGGACGAGGCCGTGGCGAAGCTGCTCCTTCAAGTCGCCTCGCCAGCATGCCGCCGCCTTGAGAAGGCGACTTCGGCGCCACGGCCCTTGGAGACCGGTGCCGCCTGCTCGGCCATCCTAGACGCCGAAGCGACGAGCGCCGCGCCTGTTGGGTGGGTGCGAGGAGGCGGCACAGGCCCGCTGAACCAGGCGCTTCTGGACGTCCAGGCGAAGCTGCGAGCCAAGGGCGACGCCCTCCAGAACTGCACCAAGGCGCATCTGGCGTCGCGAGCAGGCGTCCGAGTATGCTTTCTTCTTTTGATTCTTGTTTTTCTTGTTCTTCTCTGTGGGGGCGCGCCAGCGCACCCACTGGGTGTAGTCCCCGAGTTTCGGGCCGGCTGCTGAGCAGGCGGCCCGGAACTCCATCTGGCGAGTTCCATATATTTATCTTTGTCTGAAATGCTTATTACAGGAGTATCACAACCTCCACGTCACTGCCTTCAACCGCAATGTTGAGGAGCTGGGCAAGCGGACTGCCGACTTGTTAGAGAGCCGGAGTGAGCCCTTCTTCTTTTTCGTGGGGGCGCACTGGCGCACCCGCGGGCTGTAGTCCCCGAGATTCAGGCCGACTGCTGAGCAGTTGGGCTGGATCTTCCCGGCGACCTTCTTTGTTGATGACTTAACGTCTTTTTCCTTTTTCATTCTTCAGAGGACAACACCACTCTTCAGCAGCGGCTGGGAGAGGCCAACACCGCCTTGCGTGCCAAGGGGGGGGAGTGCAGCAAGCTCGCCACAGAGCGTGACCTACTGGCTGCGTAGCTGGCGGAGCAGAAGGAGCTGCTTAAGAAGGCGCAGGACGAGGAGGAGAAGAGAGAAACCGCTCTCCTGGCCGAGTTCGAAAGCGAGCGCTCCTCCTGGACTGACAAGGAGGCGCTGCTGATCTCCGGCTTCCATGAGATCAAAGACATCATCGACGGTGAGTTTCTTTACTTTCTTTCTTTGAGCCGCTGACTGTAAGTCAGGCCGACTCCTGAGTCTTTGCCTTGCTTCTTTTTTGTTTTGGCAGACTTCTTCCCTGGTCACTCGCAGGCGGTCACTCGTGCCATCGAGGCTGATCGCGAGGCGCGGAGGGCAAATGGCGCAGAGATCGCCGCCAACGCCCCCCTGACCATCGAGGGTCGTCTGTGGCCGGCCCATCGGCTGCTGCGCCGGCTTCAACGTGCCGGTGCCTAGGCGATTGCCGCCCTGTTGCCAGACATGCCCGTTCTGCGCGCTCCCAGTCAGACTGCCGACTGGCTGGAGGTCGTGGCTGGCCATCTTGAGGCCTGGAAGGGTCCCTCGGCCCGGGCTGGAGCGCACCGGGCCTTGGAATTCGTCAAGGCGTGGTATCCGGGGCTGGACCTGGACCGGCTGGCCGCGTTCCGGTCAGAGGCCCAGGCGATTGCCGACTACACAGATAACAGAGTCTTCGTCCCTGAGCGGGCTGCAGGCGACGAGGAGGTGCCGCCGGAGCGGTTCGGGATGAACCCGGACTACGACAAGGACTCGGCGGAGGTGATCGGCTCCAGTGCCGAGGAGGAAGGCGAGGCGGAGGACGGAGGCGAGACAGAGGCGCCAGAAGACAGAGCGGGCGACTAGCCTTAGCTCGACCGCGCCTCCAGCAACGAGCCACGTCCGACCAAGCCGGCTGCCGCTGGTGACGATCAAGCCGAGACTGCCCAGCCGGCCGCCCCGGCACCTAACACCGTCGTCTCCTCCGACCCTCCGAACCCGTCTGCCGCTTCCTAGGCTGCTGTCTTGTTTTATTTTATCTGCTTTAATAGTCTTTGAAGAGCTTGTTAGTTTGCACAATTCCACCCGCGGGGTGTATTTTGAAGTTCTGTTTGAAGATTCGGCCAGGGGCCTATGTTATGTAAATATTAATCCGAATTCTATCTTTCCTTGCTCATTGCTCCTTTGGCTTTTTCCTTTGCCGCCTTCCCCTAGTCGCCGCCTTGTCAGCCGGACAACCGCTCCGCGGACTGCCGCAGGATCAAATGCTTGGCTAGTTTGGGGAAGGCAAGTACTTGCCATTTTATTGGAGTCTTTTTAACAAGTTGGATAGAAAGTGGCAAGCCGACTACTCAAGAGTCGGTTTTGCGAAAAGGGGCTGGAAGCCGGCTTAAGCTATGTTAATGATTTAGGTCCTTAGCCATTTTTTGTGTGGGCGCCCATTCATCCTTACTCCTGCCCGCCAAACAGTCGCTCTGCGAGCTGCGGCTTCTGGCAGGAGACGGCTTAGGCACCGCACACTACTTGTCCGACTTCAGGAAGCATTTCATAGCGCAAGACGGCGAGTTCCCGGGCCGACTAGTCGAACCCGGTGCCAAGCGGCATAACAAAGAGTAGCATACTCGAAGGCATAATTCTTATCATACAGATAACAAAAAGTGCAGTCCTCGAGCTCGTCTCGGGGGGCCCGAAGTCTTGGTACTTTAATACAAAGGGTAGCGTGGTACATACTGCATCAACTGTAAAATCTTCGAAGAAGATTTGTGTTCCATGGCCGTTCCGACTCTTTGCCGGAGTCGTCTCTCTTGCGTGCTCGGGGCTTCTGAGCGTCGATCAGGTAGTAGGAGTCGTTGCCCAGCACTTTGCTGATGATGAAGGGGCCTTCCCAAGGCGCCGATAGCTTGTGCTGGCCGGCTGTTCGCTGGATCAGTCGGAGCACAAGGTCGCCCTCTTGGAAAGATCTTGGCCGGACCTTCCTATTGTAGTATCAGCGCAGGCTCTGCTGGTAGATGCTGGACCGACTGAGTGCCAACAGCCGTCCCTCTTCCAGCAGATCGACGCCGTCTTGACGTGCTTCTTCTGATTCCTCCTTGGTGTACATGGTTACTCGTGGGAAGTCGAACTCTATGTCCGTTGGGATGACGGCTTCAGCACCGTAGACGAGGAAGAAAGGCGTGAAGCCAGTTGACTTGTTTGGAGTCGTGCGCAGACTCCAGAGGACGGTGGCAACTCATCAAGCCAACAGCCGGCCGAACGCTCTAGTGGTTCGACCAGTCGAGGCTTGATGCCAGATAGGATGAGGCCGTTTTCTCGCTCCACCTGGCCGTTTGACTGCGGATGGGAAACGGACGCTAAGTCCTGTCGGATGCCCTGTGTTGCACAGAAACAGGCCAAGGCTTTACTTCTATCCACTTGGTGAACTTGTCCACCGCGACAAGTAGATGAGTTAGGCCGCCTCGTGCCGTCTTGAATGGTCCCACCATGTCCACGCCCCAAACCGCAAAGGGACAGGCGATGGGGATGGTCTTGAGTGCGGAAGCCGGCTGAAGCGGCTTGGAACGGAACTTCTGGCACCCCTTGCATTTTTGGACTAATTCCTTGGCCTCTTCTAGGGTAGTTGGCCAGAAGAAACTGTGTCCAAAGGCTTTGGCGACGAGTGCTCATGAAGCCGCATGGTGGCCGCACTCGCCTAGATGGATGTCTTTGAGAATTGCTTGGCCTTGCTCTGGCTCGACGCAGCGCTGGTAGACACCAGTGACGCTGCACCTGACCAGCTCTCTGTTGACTATAGTGTAGGGTGCCGCTCGGCGTTGTACTTGCCGAGCCTAGATTTCATTGGTTGACAGCTCTTTGCTCACTAGGAACTTGAGGATGGGATGGGCCCATGAGGGTGCTGCTATTTCTTCAATTTCCACCATTGCGACTTGGACGAGGGTAACTGGGCTGGGAGGCGGCGGGCTGGAGTCTGCGGCCGCTTGCTGGACTAACAAAGTCACCGGGCCGACTGGCGCAGTCCCTGGGCCGACTGGTGCAGTCCCCGGGCCGAGCTCTGGAGTCTTCGGACTGGTCGCCGCAGTCCCCGGGCCGAGTTCTGAAGTCCCCGGGCCGGCTGGCGCAGTCCCTGGGCCGAGCTCTGGAGTCTTCGGGCTGGTCGCCGCAGTCCCTGGGCCGAGTTCTGGAGTCTTCGGACTGGTCGCCGCAGTCCCCAGGCCGAGTTCTGAAGTTCCCGGGCCGGCTTCGACTGCGGCGTTCTTGGATCTGTAAGAATCCTTGTGCCGTTTGCTGGGGCTCTTGAGTCGGATCCGACTTCTTCGGGGGGAGCCGGCACAAAGATGGAGTCTGATTCTGGTGAAGGCTTGATAGACGGCTTGAGGAGGCGCTGAAGGGCGACGCCGGATGGGATTTCTTGGCGGGTGGAGCCGATTCGTGCCAGGGAGTCTGCTTGGTCGTTGTCATTTCTTGGCACGTGAAGGAACTCGCACCCCTCGAAATATCCGCTGAGTTGCTGCACCAGGAAGCGGTAGCTCGCCATGTTTGCATCTTTGGCGTCCCAGTTGCCAGATGACTGCTGGACCACCAAATCGGAGTCACCATAACACAGGATCCGGCGAATGCCGAGTTCTTTGGCAAGCCGGAGCCCGTGAATGAGTGCCTCGTATTTGGCGACGTTGTTGGAGGCGGCGAAGTGGATCTGCAGTGCATACTTGAGCTTGCCTCCTTTAGGGGAAGTGAGGACAACGCCGGCTCCCAAGCCGGTGCGCACCTTGGAGCCATCAAAATGCATCCGCCAATGGGTGGAGTCGGGCGCTGGTGGCAGGTACTGGGTCTCGGCCAGTTCGACAAGGAAGTCGGCCAGTGCTTGCGACTTGATGGCGGTGCGGGGCTGGTAGTAGATGGTGTAGGGAGCCAGCTCTATGGCCCATTTGGCCACTCGGCCAGAAGCATCTCGGCTTCCGATGATCTCGGCCAGTGGGGCTGTGCAAACCACAGTGATTTGATGCTCTTGAAAGTAAGGCTTCAACTTCTTGGCGGCAAAGTGCACGCCATAGCACATCCTCTGGTAGTGGGGGTAGTTATGCTTAGAGGTCGACAGTACTTCGCTCAGGTAATACACCGGTCTCTGGACATGTAGCGCCTTGCCTTCCTCCTTGCGCTCCACTACAATGACTGTGCTGACTACCCGGCTGGTGGCGGCAATGTACAGGAGCATGGGCTCTTTAGGAGTAAGAGCCGCTAGCACAGGGGGAGTAGTCAACATCTTCTTCAACTGGAGAAATGCTTCGTCCGCCTTGTGGTTCCACTTGAAAAAGGTGGTCTTCTTCATCAGTTGGTACAAAGGGAGAGCCTTCTCGCCCAGCCGACTTGAATCGGCTGATGGATGCCAAGCAGCCGGTGAAATTTTGCACATCTAGCAGTCGGCTGGGTACCTCCATCCTCTCGATGGCCCTGATCTTCACAGGGTTGCACTCTATGCCGCGTTCAGAGACCAGGAAGCCAAGGAGTTGGCCGGCTGGTACTCCAAAGACGCACTTCTCAGGGTTGAGCTTGATCTGGAATTGGCACACGTTCTCAAAGGTTTCTTTGAGGTCTTCTAGCAGTGTTCCACGCCTTTCCGTCTTCACCACCACATCGTCTACGTAGACGTGGGCGTTTCTGCCGAGCTGCTTGAGGAGGCATTTCTGCATGCAACGCTGAAATGTGGAGCCGGCATTCCTTAAGCCGAACGTCATGGTCAGGTAGCAGAAGGCTCCAAACGGCGTGATGAAGGCGGTCTTCAGTCTGTCAGCCGGGTTTAGTTTGATCTGGTGATATCTTGAATATGCATCTAAGAAGCTCAACAGCTCGCATCCGGCTGTGGAGTCTATCACCTGATCAATTCTCGGTAGAGCAAATGGGTCCTTGGGGCAAGCTTTGGTGAGGCTTGTGTAGTCAATACACATCCTCCACTGCTTGTTCTTCTTCAACACCAGGACCGGGTTTGCCAACCATTCTAGAAAAAACACTTCCATAATGAAGTCGGCCGCTAGGAGCCGGGCTATCTCTTCTCCAACAACTCTTCTCTTCTCTTCTAGCAGGCGGCGCAAGGTTTGCCTGACAGGCTTCACATCAGATCGGACATGTAACTTGTGCTTGGCGAATTCCGTCGGTACACCCGGCATGTCTTTAGGGGACCATGCGAAGATGTCTCGATTCTCACGGAGGAAATCGATGAGCTCGCCTTCCTATTTGCCGTCAAGGTTCGCACCTATGACAGCGTACCTCTCTGGGTGCTCCGGGTCCAAGGGTATCTTCTTCATTTCTTTGGCCGGCTTGAACGAACCCTCAGCTTTCGACTCCTTGGGGTTGGGTGACATCTCTGGCTGCTTGCCGGCCATCATCACAACCCGATCAAGAATCCGCTTCTCAGCTGCGATCACCAGGAAAATGGCCAACCGACTGCTCTCAGCCGCACAAGCGGACAAAATCCTGTAGTCGCCGGCTATGGTTAGAATCCCCTTAGAACTCGACATCTTCATCTTGAGGTAGGCGTAGTGGGGGACAGCCATGAACTTGGCCAAAGCAGGTCGGCCAAGCAACGCATGGTACGGGCTTTCGAGGTCCACCACTTAAAACCAAACTGGCTCTCGGCGGAAATGATCTTTGTCTCCGAAGAGGACGTCTATCAGGATCTTGCCGATTGGTGAGCAGGAAAGGCCAGGTACAATGTCGTGGAACACAATCCGGCTGTTCTGAAGCTGTCTTTGCTTGATTCCTAACTTCTCCATGGTATCCTTGTATAGGATGTTGATGCTACTGCCGCCGTCTATCAACACTCGCGAAAAGCGAGCGGCCCGCCTATCTGTGGCCAAGGTGGCACTTAAAACTAGGGCGTAGGAGCCCGGATTCGGCATCACCTCTGGGTGATCAGCTCTGCTCCAACTGATAGGTTTCTCGGACCAATGCATAAACTCTGGAGTATCTGATGCTACCGCATTTACTTCTTGCTGCTGCAGCCGCCTGCTGCGTCGATCATCAGCCACACTGGTGAACACCACATAGGCTCCGTGCTCTTCCGGGTACTCATCTCGTACTGCGCCGACTGGCCTGGCAGCCGGATGCTGGGGCGGCGGCGGTGGCGGCGGCCCAGCAGGCGGGGGAGGAAGGAGGTCGTCTCCCTTGGCGATTCTGGTGAGCCAGTGGCATTTCCGGGTGGTATGGTTTGACGGCTTCGCGCCGCTGTGGAATTTGCAGGGATCATCTAGAGTCCTCTCGTAAGAGAAGGCCGGCAACCAGTTGGACTTGCCGCCTTTCTGTCGCTTGGTCGGAGGCTGCCCCTCCGGCTGCTGGTCTTCGACTGTCACAACCTGCCGGCTGCTGGAAGCCGACTGTGGGGCCTTGCGCTTGTGATCATTCTGTTGTTGTCGCTGACTGGCATCTCCAGTTGGAGTTCTAGGAGCCTGAGGGGCCAGTTTGCCAGTCGCACTAACTTGAATCTTTGACTTCATGGAGGAGTCGGCCGCGGCATACTTGTCTGCTATGATCAGCAGCTCGTCGAGGGTTTCCGGCTCGTCGTAGAGGAGCCTGTGCTTGAGGAGGGTGCCTTCTCTGCACCCGGCAGTGAATTACTCGATAGCCTGCACCTCGTGCACGCCCTCGCAGGAGTTCCGAAGCTCGGCCCAGCGCATGAGGTAGTCGCGAGTTGACTCGTCGGGGCCTTGTACGCACAAGGAAAGCTGGCGAGGCTTGGGGGGTCGCTTGTACGTGCTTGTGAAGTTGCGGACGAAGGCTTCAGTGAAGTCGACCCAGCTGTTGATGCTGCGGGGCTTTAGACTGTTCAACCACGTCCGGGCCATGCCCTGGAGCATGAGCGGAACATACTTCACGGCAAAACGCTTGTTGCCGTTCACTATGCTGACGGCTGTGGAGTAGCCAACTAGCAAGTATTCCGGCTTCACGGAGCCGGTGTACTTGGGCGTATCTCGGGGGAGCGTGAACCATTTGGGAAAGGGCTCGTCTCGGATGCGGGGTCTGAAACAGGGCGGACCCAACTCGTCTTCTTCTTCCAGCGCCAGGGATCGGTGGAGTCGGTCGATCCGGTGGCGGGCGTCATTCTCTCCGACTCCCTCTCGGCGGCCAAGGCAGCCACCGAGAGTCGGATGCTCAACGGGTGGCGGGGAGACTCACCTTTCTCTTCATGGTGGAGGAGGCAGATAGTCGCCCTGCCGTTCCACTGCTCTTGGGCGACCATCTTGGTCGCGCTCAATGGTGATGCGAGTCCGACTGTGGCTGACATCCATCTCTTTGTCTTTTCTTCCGCGGACACCGCCAGTCAGTGTCTGAGGCGTCGCACCCTGATCTCGGCGGGGAGGTAGGTCGTCGTTTGGTTGCTGCGGCGCCTCTGTGCGGACGCCGGCTTCATTCTGTGCGGCAGCCGCTTTAAGGAGCCGCTGGAATCGCTCCGTCATCAGGCGGCGCTCTTCACCTTCGAAGTTGTTTAGCTCGTCCGCCACCGCCTGGGCGGCGCAGATGTTCTCCACAGGCGTGGCGTACACGGGGAGATCGGCCCCGAACAGGTTGGCGATGGCCACGCCGCGCTGCTGGACCTCGCCTAGGCGGCTAGGCCCAGTCGGGGCCGGCGAGCCGCCCCTAGCGTGATCCATCTCGCGCTGGTAGGCTTCTGACAAGCGTCTCATGCTTGCCAGCTTCTTCGCGCCTTCGATGATTAGAAGGCGGCGCTCCTGCAGTGTTTCGGTGTCTGCGTCTTCCGGAATAGGCGCGGTCAGGTCTCGTAGAGCCGCGTCGAGTGGGCCATGAGCTCCCTCACCGGAATGCTTGCCATGATTGATGATGAGCACCTCCGTGATGGTGCTTCCGCCGCTCTCCTCATGAGGGAGCGGCTCGTCGTAGACCACCAGCGTTGGTGGGGAACGCGTCGAGCGACGCGGCGTCGGAGTCGACCAGCATCGGGTCGGTGGAGCCTACGGATTCGAAGTCCACGGCAGGCTCACCGGTGACGTGGAGTTGGTCGAGGAGGCCCGCGAGGAGGTTCTCGGGGCCGCCCGTCCCTGTGTCGGATGCAGGCTCGTCGGAGAGGCGAACCTCGCCGACAAGTTCGGCGAGGCAGCTGACTGCGCAGGCGATCTCAGCGCCGTGCAGCGCGTCAACGCAGACTCCGTCTGGCGTGCCTGGCTGGCTGCGCTCGCCAGGGAGGAAAAGGGTTCCCATCCAGAACAGGTCTTCGGACGACAGTGCACCAGGCCCCACGGTGGGCGCCAAATGTCGGGGGTTGGGTGCGACATATGCCAAAGGATGGCTTATCATGGTGGGGGCGAGTAGAACGTCGCCGGTGCCTGGAAACAGGATAAGGCGAAGACATGCACGCCAGCGGATCTTACCCAGCTTCAGGGATCTCCGAGGAGATAACACCCCTACTGCTGCTCTGCGGGGTCTCCGCATGATCACTAAGGCAAAGTGAATACAAGGTTGCTCCTTGAGTTGTATTCTGGAGGCAGGAGAAGACAAGGCTAGCTCTCTCCTTCCTATATGATCTGGTCTAGTGCTAATGGATTCGAACCCTTTGCATGGGTGCCTTGGGGGGTTTATATAGGCCTACCCCCCAGGGGTACAATGGTAAAACCGGCTGGACGCGGGTCCCAGCCGTCAGTCTCTCAGGCCGCCATCTTCTCCGCCGACTGCTGGGGCCCGCCGACTGGTGGGTCCTGCCGACTTGCCGGGTATGGAGCCGACAGCCCTTGTCCACCGCGGGCGGGTCCTGCCGGCCGCGGATCACTGTAGCTGTGCTTCTAATGACGCGGGCTTGGTCATGGGGTCATGGCAACAGTGTCGCCGCACGACGGGCGATCGCTGTTGCCATTCCCCGTCGTGTCTGGTTAATGGAGTGTGGGGCCCGTGGGAGGGGCCAGCCAACTCCTGGGGGCCGTCTCCCAACGGGTCCGTCTTGTGGCGCTCTCGCCGTCTTCTGTACTCCTGCCGACTGGTGGGACCCGCCATCCCTGGGTCGTACAGACAGGCCGTCGTGGGTACAGGGCCCTGCCCCCAAGGGCTGATGTCAGGGCTGGCATGGCAACAGTGCCACGCCGGATGGAGATCTCCGTCGGTACGGCGCACTGTGGCCATGCCTGCCCTCGATGAACGGGGCAGGAAAGGGCCGCGCGGTGGCCGTTTCCAGTCCCGTCCATTATCGCGAGGGCACGGGGTGGTTGGAGTCGCAGGCCGACTCCCTACAACCGGCATCTCCGGAAGTCGCCGGCCAGGAGTCGGCTTATCTTGGAGTCGTCCCTGGGACTCGGCTTATCTTGGGGTCGTCCCTAGGACTCGTCTTATCTTGGAGTCGTCCCTGGGACTCGGCTTATCTTGGGGTCGTCCCTGGGACTCGGCTTATCTTGGAGTCGTCCCTGGGACCTGGCTTGTCTTGGAGTCGTCCCTGGGACTCGGCCGCGAGGGGCAGCCGGCAGCGTTGCTGCCGACTCTTAGAAGGTGGCTCGTCGTCTTGGGGCTCGAGGGGTGCAGCCTGCCCCGATGTCTTGAAAGGTTTAGGGGCTCGGGTTAGCCTACCCGTGGCCCATTACTCCGACAACAGCCGGCCGCGGGGATGAGGGAGCAGGCAGTCCCGCCGGCGCTTGTTTGAGCGGCTGGAGCAGGAAGGGCAGAGATTGAAGAAGCACGACGGCCGTTGGATGGACAACCAACAGTATACAGGCCATCTGTGGAAAGCCTCAAATCTGCGGAAAACAGCATACAGCCCATCTGCCATTATTTCAAATAGTTTACAACCCATTTGCTAATTCTTACGGGTTTTTTTGGAGCCCATATTCTTTTTGTTAGCATTACATCCCATATTGTGGCCGCGGTTAAAAAATTATACGAAATTTTGCATATGTCGGTGCGGTCTGAATTGTTTTTAATCCCGAAATTTCGAGTCACATTTAGACTGATTTTAGAAATAAATGTATATCAATATAAAATCCAATAAATTGTCCACGCATAGAAATCAATGCAATTTAAAATATCGAAATGAAATAAAGATATTTTAAACTAATTGCCGGTTTGATGTGTTTTAAAAATGTACAGCCCATTTCTCATTACTGATAGGCCATTTTCTTGGCCAGCCGAATGAAGCTCTCCTCATCTTGAAAGATTTGCAGCCCAACAGGCCTGATAAAGCGACTTACTTGACAAATCAGAAAAAAACTGGGCTAGCCATTTTCAGAAAGAAAAAAAATACTGGGCTGGTCTGTGGTAAGCATAAAAGAAAAGGCTGTCTAGACAGGCCAGAGTGTCCCGCACAGCCCAGTTGACACCGTGCTTCCGCCTCAAAAACAAATTAGATAAATGTCACTCCAATTATGGCGATTCAAAAAAATGCCACTGCAATTTCCAAACTTTGAAAAATGCCACTGCAATTTTTGCAAACTTTGAAAAACGCCACTGCAGTTTGCAAACGTTGAAAAACGCCACTCCAGACTTCAAAAAATGTCACTAGAAATGGCATGAAATGGCATTTTTCAAAGTTTGGATATTGCAGTGGCATTTCTCGGAGGCATTTATCAAATTAACCCAAAACAAAAATAATTGAGCGAGCTGCTGGGTCCCTGGTGTCAGCCGCTCGTTGTGCAATTCTCTCGTTTATTGACTACGTTGACAATGGCATGGGACCCAGATGTCAGAAATCCACTAGGAGGAGCCATTTTTTAATGGCTTGAAATAAGGAGGCACTTGCTTGTGTACTGCCATGACCTTGGCGGGTCCCTGTTGTCATCCTATCCACGTACAATCATCTCCTGATTGTGTACGCATCAACTTGCTAGGCCCACAAGTCAGCCTCTAAACCCGTGGAGGACAAATACAACCCATTTAAAAAAATAACAGCCCATTCCATACGTTCAAACGGAAAGTTCAACATTCAGGGCAAAGTAACAGGTCTGATCCACATATAGAGTACTGACCTTCAACGTTGACAACCATCATAGCCAAGTTAACTATCTAATCCCACTAGACAAGTACTAACTTACTCTTAGCTAACTAGACGATGCCGGCCGCCATCTGTGGTACATGCTAAACGCCAGCACCGGCATTCTGCGCCTCGCCTTGGACTTGCCAGAGGTGCGATAGGGCGCGTTGCTCACGCGCGTTGGCCCTTTCCATGCCGACGTGGTCCACTGAAGCTTAGGCTTCTAAGCGAAAAACCCACTTGACGAGTTGGTAGTATAAATCAGCGTCGCGGACGCGTGCGTGCCCGACAGCCTCCAGGGCTATTTGCCGGGCGCCGGCCTCCACGTAGTCGGCCCAGTTGTGGGTGCTCTGCTCGCGACTCAGAGCGTCGGTGCGCTGCTGCTCCATGTCCTGCTGGCGGCGCAAATCGGCGATACGCTGCTCCTCCGCCAAGCGGTCGCGCTCTAGAAACTCCTGCTCCTCCGCCATGCGGTCTCGCTCCAACAACTCCTCGATCTTCACATTGTCATCTAAAGACAGATAGAATGCCTCCTCCCTCCGTCTGCCTTCCGGTGAAAAACCGAACACTAGTTCCGGCGGTGACCACCTCCAGCGTCGCCTACCGCGGATGGGCGGGGGCATGGCGGACGTGGCGAGCAACGTCGGGCCGGTGGGGGCTTATGAGGATATTGCGAGTTGGGTCATGGTGGCACCGGAGAAGGCCGGGAAACAGTACTTATAGGGGGAAGGTAGCGCGACTGTCATCGGAATTCAATGCATAATGGCTTAGCGCGCCAGCTTCCCGTGGAAAACTAGGGAAACTGAAATTATGATTGTGTCGTCCCGTACCATCTGGGTCGCAAGCTTGCATGGCGGTCAAACAAGTGCACTCGAATCATCTCCCTCCTTGTCAATAATGATTTCACGGATTTAAAAAGCCCACAACAATTAAAGCGTATCTTTTTTCGCATCAGTTAGCTGCCTTAATTACGGCCGGCTGCATGCAGGCACTTAGAATCGCTCGCAGGTAGTACGCGAAGCAGCATGCAACGAGTCGCAGCCGAGGGCACGCATGCAGCCACTTAAATCGCTGGAATTAATTAGGCTTAAACTAATGCATGCCGTTAATTATTACCATGCCTTGGTCTTGCTGCTTTGCTCACGGGACTAATAAACCCGGACGGAGGGAACACCTTGGTTGGTGAGAGGTTTGAATTAAGCCCTGCAAACCGGAAAGGAGGTACTAGTATGTGTGTGATCCGCTATTTATTCATGTAGGATCGAGTAGATCGTTTCTTGAATTAAGCCTTGCAAACCGGAAAGGAGGTAGTACGTGCGTGATCCGCTATTTATCCATGTAGGATCGATAGTGTGGCTTGTCAGTTTCTTCAGAGGTAGGCATTTTTATCCGTGTAGGATCGATAGTGTAGCTTCTCAGTTTCTTCAGAGGTAGGCATTTTTATTCAAAAAACTGCCACTTTGCATCTTGCGTCGCAAATAAAACTGCCAGGAGCGCATTTGTAGGCTAGCTAGTGATCGATTAGTAACTTGTAAACACTGAGCGAACAGAAATAAGTAACTGTTAATGCATCCCAATGATTCACAGATCATATACAAATATGTAGCTCCAAAAGCAAAGATCAGCCACTTCGGATCTTGCGTCGCAAGACTCGCAACTAAAACTAACTAGTACGATTCCCATACATAAGATCAACATGTTAATACATCTCAATGATTCACAGATCATATACAAATATGTAGCTCCAAAAGCAAAGATCTAGAAAAAACATATGTTCTTCCTACTAACATGGATGCTTCTCTTGGCCAACATTCAGTACAGACTGAAAGACAAATTTGTTTGTGAAGTCTACAATTCCTCTTGCAAACGTAAGTGGTTTCACCAACAGCTGGAACCATGAGAATGAACCACACATGATGGAGGAACATCCACTGTCTTCTCCCGATCACACAGCGAGACTATTTTCGTAATACAAACTTTAACTTAGGGAAAATGATGCCCATTGTATAATCAGACCAAAGCAATGAAGCACCTAGTGTTTGCCAGTAAATAGTACAGTACTACTTTTCTGCAGTCCATGAAGTGACTATCCAATCTTTGTGTCTATTTTCAAATGGCACTGCATCCAGTGACTATACTATTCTTTTGTGCAGTTCAACCAAATTTGCAGACACTTTGTTTGTTTGCCAAATAGCAACGGGCAGACATCTCTGTCTGCACAAATATCAAGCAGCTAGTAAACATATACCACACCATGTTTGCAGTGATGGAAGAGTTGAAATCGATACAACCGATATTGAGCATCCAATCATTGAATCCTGTCCTGCACCTCCAATGTAGGTCCACCCTGCCAATAAATTCACATGCAAACCACTTGTATTACTATCTAATGACAGTACAAAAAGAGTAGAAATATAGTAGCAAACCATGTACCTTCCTAATGAACAGCTCATAGTGCCACCAATTGGATATAAAGGTTTGGAAAAAAACATGCTTCTAATGTTGAACCAGTTGGACTTTTTGTGCAGTTCCACTAAAATCGAGCATCCCTATTTGCATAGATATTGAAAGTGTGATTACTATAAAAGTGGCACTAGTTGAAGAATAGACTCACAAATATAAGCATTCCAATTTCTTAATGGGAAAAGGTAGCAAGACTGTTTCTAACCACCTGTTTGAAGGAATAAATAAAGCAACAGCTGCTGATGTCAGGAAGGCATACATAGTTTTTTCTGAAAAACTGAGCCATTCCTGACCTTTCCTCTTCTTTTAAGCAAATTTTGTGGAGTTCTACTAAAATAAAATGCCATCACCGCCTTGACAATTGAGTGACATTGTACAAAAGGAAATGACTTAACATTACATCATGATGTCGGGTATGTAGTCGACAGGCATTAGGGACAAACATACAGACCTCCTCCGATAACATAATGAACATTAATTTTAACAAAGGTGTGACTAGCTTTACCGGGATAATTTGAGTGAACACTACACCCTCTGTTCCTTAATATAAGACGTTTTTGCGGTTCAATTTAAAGTACGCAAACGTCTAGTATTTAGAAAAACAGGTAGTAGTTTTCTTGAGCACATATCTGGGAAAGCTTGCCACACTTTATTTATGTCCATACGCTAATGCAACACCATTCGAATACTACAAATATACACTAATCCAGTGGCTAGTGCAACAGTAGAATAGTTAGTGTATTACAGGCTGTGCAACAGCATTAGAATGCCTTAGCTGAAAAATCTTTAATACATCCACAATCAACAGCTAACCCTGAAATGATCCAGTGACATTAAATGGCATTGCTTAAATTTATCGGTGGCATTAGACTAAGAGCGGCATTAGTTAAATGTGGCAGCACTTTAGCAGTAGCATTGCTTGACTTGACTGCTGGTGTTATACTAACAGCAAAAATAGTGGCAATAAGAGGATGGGAGGCCCATTCGGACAGTGGGCACACCAGTACGATGCACCTCCACGGACGCAGAGTGGTGAGGGAGGTATGGTTGCCCAGAGCAACAAATATCCAGGCAGCATATCTGGATTACGTCCCATTTTTGTTCTCTTTAGCCACCTTTTTCCTATGTGAGGACAACAAACAGATCGACCTGGTCATTCTCTATTGCATTGTCATGCCTTTCTACCCTTCTTCAACCAAGAGACACGAGACTCGTTCCTTAGCTACTGATTTTCCCCTTTTCAACCTAGATGCGGGTTTGATGCCTACTCTCTTGGACAGTACAGTCTTCCTTCCTTTCCTTATTCAACCCAGACGAGTGTGTCAATGCTGCACGTCCTTTTCTTCCCCGGCGGATCTTTGACCACCGGTGAGGAGGGAGAGAGGGGCCATCTTTTTTAGATCTAGAGAGAGGTTGGTAGTGTGAGAAGCAAGTGGGCAGCCCTTGGCAAGCAATCGCTGAAGCTCCAGCCTATATATCTTTTTTATACTACTAGTACTGGAGGTGAAGTAGTGGTAGAGTAGTTTATATTTTCTCTGCGTACAGTACCAGTTAGTCGTGCTTCAAAACTGAACGACACACCATTAAAAAAATAAAGGTCAATAACTAATGCGGCACCTCGGGCCAACGCGGCCAGATCGCATTTTGCACGAGAAATTACACACCATGTTTCGTTGACATGTGGTCCCGTTCCAACATATCAGTGAGACGACGGCGAGTAGTAGGAGTATTTCCGAACTGACGTGTAGGCCGGGGAGCCCCTTCGTGAACCGTGGCAAACTGGCAATCGCCCACCGACTCTTCGCCTTTCCCTCTCGATTTGGAACTGCTGTCGCACGCTCTTCCTCTCCCTCCTCCATTTTCCTTCAGCCCTTCACCCTTTCTTCTGCCATTGTTCGATCGTCTTCTCCATGGAGGGAACAGGATGGAAACGACCCCGTTATTCTTGCCCCGACCTGAAAGATGACGTGGTGGAGGAACTCATTGATCGGTGCGACATCATCACCTTGGCTAGCATGGCAGGTTCGTTCAAGCCCATTCTTGACTCAACTAATAACATCATTACAAGGAACCCAAGAGTCTAGGAGCGGTTTGATCTCCCCTATCTTCTTCGTCGTGACCCTGATAACGGGCGCCGTCACGATGGAGGCCTCGCCCTGTGCAAGTTGATGCCGCTTGATAATGATATGTATGATGTTAAGATGCCATCGCTTGAGGGCAAGGCTTGGGCAGGCGCAAATGGAGATTGGGTTGTTTACATTGGGTCCAACTGCGAGTGGGAACTTGTGAATGTGTACACTCGTGACCGGGTTCCACTTCCAAAAATCTCAGCAGACTGCCCAGAGGTTGAGCACATCGGTATTGTATGCATGTTCAAATACAATCATGGTGACTGTCTTCTATGGAAGATAGCAATTTCTTGAGTTCCGAACCGCTCTTGGAATTACAACAACTATGAAGTTGTTGCTATCTTCGACAAGATTGTTGCCATCCTTGCTGGTTTGACTCGATGGATATTGCTCAAAAATCAGTTTCTGTACACGGATGAGTACTGTGATGCAATTGAATACGAGGGCCTTGTGTTTGCTGCCACCACTTGTGGGACTGTTTTTGCATGGAATCGTTGTTTCCGTACGTTTGTCTTCCACTGTAATTATAATTGTTTCATCCACATGCATGCTAGTTAGCAAGTTTCCCTTTACTAATTAACCTTCTTCTTGTTTTCCCAAGGTCCTGCAAACATTCCACCACCTATACTTGAAGATTTTTATAACCAAGGGGGAGATGACGATGGTGATGATCACGAGCATGAGGACGAGCAGCGCCCATATACTATTTGGCGCCTGGCAACTAATTCCGATGGATCACCTCTTCTGGTGTGTACACAGCCCACTGATGATGTTACTTCTAAGGAAGCAGGTGTAGTCTCCCATGGTCGCACTCTCCGGACCTATTCCAACACCCGTTGCATGGTATTCGGGATGCATACTAGTGTGCTAGCTCCAACTCCTTCTCCCTAGTACAGAATTGATAGTCTTGGAGAAAACTCGCTCTTCCTTGGACAAAATTATCCAATGATGGTGAAAGGCGATCCAACTGTTGTTGACACAACGTTACTACCATTAATGAGAAGCAACTTTGTTTATACCTCGGACATTTGGGTGGTTCCCTACCCTGGTACTGATATAGTAGGCTGCTTCAGCCTGGATGATCAGTTCTGCGTTGGTCTCCAGATCGACAATGGATGGCCCGTCCCAGAGAATCACTTGTGGTTCAAAGCAAGCGTTTCCAACGCCAAGAAATGGTTGAGTTGAAGTTCATTTCATTGCTTGTTATTTGTTGTGTGGTGAAAACATTAGTATTTATAATGTATCCTCGTTGTCGATGTGCGTTGATGACCTGTTGTATGTAATAAAATGATATGCATGTGATAAACTTACTAAATTTATGAATGGCTTTCGAATCGCTTCTGTGAGTGAGTGGTGCGACGAGGCAAAAAAATATTTTCCGAATACATAATTGTACGTGCATTGCAACAGGTTATTGGATGAGGCCTATCAATAATAGTAGTACACTATTTGTACTGTAGGTGTTTTTACTGTAGCCATATTGTACTACGTAACCAGCACCTCGAATCCTCGATACTAGTAGTACTATATAGTAAGTAGTAGGAGTAGTAGGGTGGCATGGGCCAGAACAAGTATTCATGTCCAGGAGTACGGCACACGCCACCAGCACGACTTCCATCTGACACCATATTTCTTGGAGTCCATGCTAGAGCAATCTCTTCAACCTAATCGTTTCTCTAACTCAGCCATCGCGCGGCAGGCGAGGTGGGGGTTTGCCAATAGTCAGTTTCCTTAACTGCGCTCCCACTTGTAAGGCCAGCTGCAACGCACGACCCCAAATGGACCTCCGTTTTGCAAGAACTCCAACAATAATTTTGACTAGAAAAGCAAGACCAAAGAAAACAAGAACCAGAAGAATACATTTTACTACTCTTGCAAGTTGGATTATTGCCTTCTCGATGCATTCATTGCTGATCTGCGGAGGCTCGATCTTGCGTGCTTCTTTCTTCTTCGAGTGTAAAGAAGTAGACGTTGCTTCCTCACATCTAGTCTCATGTCTAGCCTCTATTCTAGTACTCCCTCCGGTCCGTTTTTCTCTGCGTCTAAGCAACAACACGCATACCAAGTAGGAGTATCAACAAGTGCACTAATTGTCACATCCTAGCTAGTCCATGCATTAGAGTGTTGCATCATGTTTACCTTTCATCAGAAATTTGAAATGGGGAAGACAGAACCCCCAGAACCCTCTGAATCCAACTAGGGTTTACTAAAAATATTTTCAATGATCCTGAAATGCCCTTCTAGAATGTTCATCACCTTTGCCTTGGTCCTAAACCACTGTCAGAAGTGATGCACAGATTTCTAGGTCACTCAAAGGTCACTAGATTAAATCTCTAACTATTTGAATTTGGGCATTTAAATTATATAAAATATTTCAAATGCTCAAATAGTCCCAAACTAAAATGTTCCATGTTGGAAACATTCCAACTAAGGACCAGGTGCAGTTTGGTGATTTTTGGAGTTGCCTAGGTATTTTTAGAAATGCAACAAACCTACAGAATATTAAAAAACAGAAACAAAAGAGAAAGTCTTACCTGGCGCCACCCAGCAGGCCCACCTGCCGGCCCAGCCCAGCCACCGCTCCAGTGAGGTGCTTGACTTGGCCAGGCAGGCAGGCAGTTGCTCGACGGCGAGCACAGAATGCGTGCCACGCAGCTGCCCGCCGCCTCGCTGCTTCCCTCGTCTAGCTGCTGACGTGGGACGAACCCTCTCCTGCTCCCCGACCCCACAGACACCCGCTCCTCCCCCTGGCTCCTCTCTCTTGCTTTCCCCGACGTCGTCCGAGACGTCGTCGTCACCGCCGCTCGCCACAGCCGCATCCAACGCCATCCCCGCGCCCTCTCACCGTGTCCGGACGGTTCGTCGTCGTCGGCTACATTGACTAGCCAAGCTGCACGACGCCGGAGCCCCTGCATCATCCCCGCCGCCGTCGTCTTCAACCTCGGGCCGCCCAGATCGCCGTCGTCGTCCCGACCGCACCGAGCCTTCCCCGAGCACGCCGGCTTCCCTGTGAGCTGCTGAACCTCCCCATCTTCTCCGTTCTCCTTCTATTGCAACACAGTGAGCACACGAAGCTCACCGCACCCGTCGTCGCCTGACCACATCGCCGGCGTTGCTCCGGTGACCATTTGGTCATGGGCTTGTGCCCGTCACACCCCTCGCACCACGTAGAGGCCGTAGGTGCTAGCGCCACACCGCCTAGGCCACTGCAGCCACGCGCACGAGCTGGCCCGAGCTTCGGCCTCCGCCGAACTCATCGCCGATGATGCTCCGGCCACTCCCCGGCCAAGCCATCACCACGGCTGGATGCGGGCGAGCACCAGCTGCCCGTAGCTGCTCTCTGCGCAGCAAATGGGGCCCTGTGGGTGAAACCTGCAGCACGCCGCCGTGTCTGGCTTCGCCGGCGGCTAAACGCCGGCAGGCCTTGACCCGTTGACCGGCGGGTTTGACCCCGCTGACTTAGTTGACTAGGTGGGGCCCTCTGCCAATTAACCTAGTTTAGGTTTAATCAAAATTAGTTAGTCTAATTAGCTACTGACAAGCGGGACCCACTGGTCAGGTTGACCTGGACGCCCCCGTTGGCCCCCTGACGTCACTCTGACGCACTGCTGATGCAATAACTAATTTCTGGATTTATTTTTATTCAGGAAATTCCAGAAATTGTTGCAAACTTCTAAAATTCATATAAAATCAACCGTACCTCCAAATCAAACAAATTATATATGAAAAATGATCAGAAAAATCCAATCTATCCATCTGCACAGGTTTCATGCATGTTAGAACACACTAACCTTGCTGTTTAGATGAAACAAGTTAATGCACCTTTATGACTTCATATAATGGGTTTGCATTTGAATCTTTGGTTCAAATGGACTCATTTCAATCTGTTCTAGCTTGCATTAGCCCAAAACACATTCATATTGCCATGTCATAGCATGCATCATATTGTGCATTGCATTGATCATGTTTCTTCTGTGTTTGCCGGTGATGTTCCCCCCCGGTAGACGTTGTACCGACGTTGTGATCGTTGACACTGATGAAGACTCAATGCTATCTTCAGAAGTGCCAGGCAAGCAAAACCCCATTGTTCATTCCGATACAAACCCACTCTCTCGCTCCTGCTCTCTTTTATTGCATTAGGACAACAACGATTCCACTGTTACTTGCTGCGGTAGCTGAACCCCTTTATCCTTTGCATGACCTGTCATTCCACAGTAAATAGATCAAACCCACTAGCATGAGTAGGAGTTGTTTGAGCCCTGTTGTGCCTACTCATTCATGCTTGTTTTTCATGCCTGCTACTGCTTAGAGTTGAGTCGGGGCTGATTCATCGGGAATGAATCAGAGGTGTGTGAACATGTCCTATTGTGTGCGAGCTAAGTGTGTGAACACGATTTGGTAAAGGTAGCGGTGAGAGGCCATGTAGGAGTACATGGTGGGTTGTCTCATTGAAGCCGTCCATAGGAACTGAGTTCTGTGTTTGTGATCCATGATTCAGCTACTACCATGCATTGGGCCCTGAAATATGACCCCGCTCGACTTCTTAATCACCCTTGTCCTCTGTCCAGGAGTTGCAAGTAGTTTCTGGTGTTTGTAGTATGCTTGAGGCCATGCGCAGCGCTGACCGAAGGGGTGGGCTGTGATGCGGTAGGCATGTGGCACGGTGTACCGGGCGCCCGTTTGGTGTCTCGGGAACCCTGCACACATCGTTTGGGGCTGTGAGCGAAACTCCGGCCGGATCTCCTCGCGGATGGAACCCGAATAGGCGATAAACCTGGACTAGAGACTTGAGTGTTTAGGTAGGTCGTGGTCTACACCCACGTCGGCTTTCGCTTGAAGTCTGCCGAGCACATGTCGTGTGCAGACGCTAAGTGGTGGAAACATGTATGAAGAAGTACACCCCCGCAGGGTTAACATCATCTATTCGAATAGCCGTGTCCGCGGTAAAGGACTTCTGGGTTGCCTATAACAGATCATAGACAAGTGAAAGTGGATACTCTAAAATGCACAAGATAAGTGTGAGTGCTATGGATGGCGTTCTCGTAGGGAGACGGGAGCGGATCCATAGTGGTCTATTGATATGGTGAATATGTGGACTCGTGTGCGCCACCTCAAAAGAGTTACTTGCAGTCGTAGTACAGGATAACCACCGAGTCAAAGATGGCTTGCTGCAGTTAAAACTCCACCATCCCTTTTGTTGATAATGATGCATATGTAGTTAGTTCTGATGTAAGTCTTGCTGGGTACATTTGTACTCACGTTTGCATATTTTATTTTTTTGCAGAGAGACGTCAGTCTTGTTAGTAGTTCCGCGTGGACTTCCACGTTTAGCTTGTTACCTCAGCTACGATCTTGTGCCCTCGGCAGGATCTGGTAGACAGTCAGGCTTCTCAGCCTTTTTCATTTATAGATGTCTGTACCCAGACATGATAGCTTCCGTTTGTGTTTTGACTTGTATGCTCTGAATGCTGGGTCATGAGACCCATGTTTGTAATATCTCGCTCCTCGGAGCCTATTGAATAAAATACTTGAGTCGTAGAGTCATGTTGTGATGCCATGTTGTATTTGCACATATCGAGCATATTGTGTGTATGTTATTGAAATGCTTGGTATGTGTGGGATCTGACTATCTAGTTGTTTATCCTTAGTAGCCTCTCTTACCGGGAAATGTCTCCTAGTGTTTCCACCGAGCCATGGTAGCTTGCTACTGCTCCGGAACACTTAGGCTGGCCGGCGTGTGTCCTTCTTCGTTCCTGTGTCTGTCCCTTCGGGGAAATGTCACGCGATGAATACCGGAGTCCTGTTAGCCCGCTACAGCCCGGTTCACCAGAGTCCTGCTAGCCCAGTGCTACAGCCTGGATTCACTCGCTGATGACCGACACGTTCGATGATGGGTCATGGATGCCTGTCCCTGTAAGTTTGTGCCACTTTGGGTTTACGACTAGCCATGTCAGCCCGGGCTCCTTATCACATGGATGCTAGCGACACTATCATATACGTGTGCCAAAAGGCGCAAACGGTCCCGGGCAAAGGTAAGGCGACACCCGTGGGAATACCGTGCGTGAGGCCGCAAAGAGATATGAGGTGTTACATGCTAGATCGATGTGGCATTGAGTCGGGGTCCTGACACTAATCTCATCTATGGCCTCTGTGCTAGCTAAAAGTGATAGAACATCTACTAAATTGTGCTCTATCAATATATGGATGTACTTTTCTTCCCAACACAAAAACTTGCATCCATTCTACTCCCTCCGTTGCATAATACATGTCTTCTATTTGTCAAAATATATATGTATCTAGACATGTTTTAGTATATAGGTACATCCATTTTTGGATAAATGGAAGTCAAGTATTTTGGAACAGAGGGAGTACACAATAAAAAATTTAAGTTAGCACAACTAGTCTAATCCGAGAGCACAACCAAAGATTTGGTCGGGTTCTTCCTCCTTTTGCTGACACGTAGGACATCCAGCATCCAGGTCATGTCATGAAAGAAAATAGAGTGGTAGTTGAAGCCACGAGATGTGCATCTTGGGTTAAACTGTAAATAGAATCTTACTACTCTTGAGTAACTCCAAAAGCGGCCACCGAAGATCTTTCTTCGATTTGTTTTTCATCACCAGCACGTCGAGGTGAACGATGTGCAGGTTCAGTGGGTCCGCTTGCGTTTTCACTGACATGTGGGACCACATGTGAGCAAACAGACGATGGGCTCCGCGCGTCCGCTGGCTGGCTGAGAAGAGAGATAGAGGATGACTAAGCACGGACTGCAGGAAATTTGTTCTACGTACCTTGATATAGGCTCGATATAGTGGGGTGGCATGGGCCATAACTAGCATTCACGTCTAGCAGTACGGCACATGCGACCCACACGAGTCCCATCCGACACCAATTTTCTTGGAGTTCGTGCTACATCCATCTCTTCTCCCTCCTGTTTCCTCAGCCATCACGCGGTGGGCGGGGTGGGGCTTTGCCGATAGTCGGTTTGCTCAACTGTGGTCCCACTTGTAAGTGAAAATGGAACACCGCACGCATTCCGGCTTGAGCGGCGTGCCGGACCAACCGTGTGGGGGTGCGATGCGAACACGGCAGGCTTTTCCTTTTTAACTCGTAACTTGTAAAATTTGGTTCTGCTCCATGGCGCGATTGATAGATAGAAAATAACAATTTTGTGTAGAGTAATGAGAAGTTTGGTTCTGGTGCCGTTCATGCATGGAGTACGTACGAAAATTATGAAGTTGATGCGAAAGGTAAGATAATTACTGTAGTATCATATACTACTACATGGTTTTGACAGAAAGACAAAAATACATACGGATCCATCAACGACATCTTCATGCCCTAGTGCGCCGGGTCACCAACCGACGTGTGAGGAGCAGCGGCGTTGGCGGCGAGCTCAACGTGCTTCTGAACAGTGCCGTCCAAGGTTGCCCTGTGGTCTAAGAAGGCCAGCGTCCTATCGTCCTCCTCTTGCATGTAGTAGTCCTTGTGGACGATTTGCGCGTAGACGTGGGTGATTATGTTGATGGTGTCTTGCTGCGCCAGGCACTGCGCGAGCGCGACCTCGAGGTGGACATTCTCCGGTGCGACGGCGGGCAGTCGCAGGGCCACCAGTACGTTGAAGAGGTTGTCACCATAGTGGCCATTGAGGGTGGCGGGCATCACAGAGCCTGGGTGCGTCGGCTGGAGGCTTACGTCAAAGTCGTCCGCGAGCTTCTTGACGATGGTGAAGTTGTCGAGGAAACCGACGAGGACCTCGTCGAACAAGGAGACGAAGCTGTCGTCCAAGCGGCCCTCACCCTGGCGGCCTCAAGCAATACTACCTAGAGACGTTCCTCGTTGCCGGGCCGCGGGCCGGCATCATGGACCATCTGGCACAGCCAGTTGATGCTCGCGCTCATCGCCTCCAGGGGTCTAGCTTAGCTTCTAGTCAACTGATCTTGCGATTCGAGTGATCACTCTTGCCCTTGGTTAGTGTGCATAGGTGCGTAGGATTTCGTACTACTCCTTAGCCCTCTACTGCACCTGCCTTTGGCTGTGTGATAGGTGGGCCAGCCACCCCCTGGGCCCACGTGTCATTCACCCAAAGGCAGTTGCCGTAAGTCAATGAAGCCGCGTCCCCCTCCGTGCCGGTGCAGTATAGTCATCTCACCGGACCTCTAGTTGGGGCCAAACGAGAGAAGTTTGATGTTTACTGGTTTATTGGTCCCCTTTGCATTTTGCGCCAAGTTTTGACCTTTGATTTAACTAATAAAATGTTAATGCATGTAAACAAAAATGTTGTGTAAGTCACATTACGAAAACCAAATAATTCCAAAACACTTAGGCAGGGTGCATTAAGTCCCTCCTTGTTTCTTATTTCGTGACATATCAACCAATGAAAGATGTGGGCCGTGCATGCTTTCAATGACTTGAGACTACCAAACATGACATGCAGTGTTTAGTTCATTGCATGGAATCCTACTAGTAATCTCATTAGCAAAAAACATTAAGTTCTTTCGCCGATAGGAATAAAACACAATGTATTTATTTACAGAGGGAGTAGTACATTTTTTGTGACATGCATTACTAGATATTGCTAGTCAAATACTAAAATCTAGATGGACGTGGTAGTACTCCTAAATCCAGACGGTGGTGCTACTACTACAAGTAGTACTACTACTACCAATGTAGTAGTAGTACTAGCACTGTACTACCTGTTGGTCAAATTATTACGTGCTGCTCCTCATAGCGAAGTGACAAGACCCTGCGCCGGAGATGACACCTAAGTATAGGTGCCATGTTCGGCATACCATAGTCAGCCTCGCCGTCTGCAGTCACTGTCATCATGGCTGTAGATCTAGCCTGCTTACAACTAGCCCTGTTTGACATAATTTCCCATGCGTAGATGCCCGTGCATTGCACGGAACACCAAGATTGGGGGTGGACGGTTCGGGCAGCGACCATCGCGCCAGATTTTCCACGGCCTTCTAGATGTGGTGGGGAGGAGATAAGGCTGATTGTGAGAGACAAGGAGTTGTTTGTAAATAGGGAACAAGTGCGGGCATATTTTTGCAAAAATGGAGAAGCTTGGTTTGTATGCGTCAGATCTAGATCCGAAGGCTATTGGTGAAAGATGGGAGGCACAACATCATCACCAACTCGGGACCAGTTTGATTCGCAGGATTTTGAAAACGCAGGAATAGGACACGACAATATTACAAGTTTCAAACTGATATTACAAATGTTAGGAGTAATGCTGCACCTATGAAGAGGGAATTACTAGGAAGTTTACGTAAGAACTTTCATTACTTTAGGTGGATGCAGCATTATCATACAAACTAAAATCCACCGCCCTGACAAGTCACTAATAGGCAAATAAGTTTTCGAGTCTCTGGCCACTTGATGTTTCAAAAACAAATTCAGCTTCTGCAGAGACTTTGTCATTTAGGCTTAGACGCTTGCGGTGATTAGCACGCCATTCATTGTTGCGCCAGAGAACGCCAAACCTCATGACCTTGAGCACACTTGCCTCCAGAACAAAGAACGTGGCCAATTTAATCTCAGATGTGCTACCTCAGTAGTCGATCAAATCAATTTCTGTAAGATGGAGATCAAGGCATTCGATGAGATTGTCATAGTGCAGCACATTTTTCACTTTCGGGTCTTTTTTTATCTGCAAAAGAAGAGAACATATTAGGGCAGCTGGCTGCATAAGATTGCGGTGTCATCAAGAGGTACCAATATCATTCGCTCATACGATAGGGTTGGCTGGCTACTGATACTCTCTCTCTCTCACTCACTCTCTCTCTCTCTCTCTCTCTCTCTTTCTGTTTCCTCTCATGTAACTAGGAGCACGTGAAGAGCTTGGGCATTTTTTGCCTTCCACTATGTGGCCGATGCCATATTTCGCAAAAGTATGCCACATAATACGCATCGATGTCAAATCAAAAGATTTTGGCACCATTCTCGCGATGTGAGAGAGTTGGCACCGCTCTGCACACAAACCCACATGTATAAACAAATCAATCAAACCAACTACACCAGCCTCTCACTCTCCCAAACAAGTGTTTTTTTATTGCCTTGGTCCTCTCTCTCTCCCACGCAGTGTTTTTTCATTGCGTGAGTTAATTTGGCACCAGAGCAAAGTAGGTGATCCAGATTGGGGCACCAGGTGAGCAATGGAGAGGCATCGATGCCAAATGCATCACAAGTGAATTTGGCACATGTTTTGGCCTACATAGCCCACTTTTGTACTTCCTCCGTCCCAAAATTCTTGTCTTAAATTTGTCTAAATATGGATGTATCTAGTTACATTTTAGTGTTAGATACATCCGTATCTAAACAAATGTAAGACAAGAATTTTGGGACGGAGTGAATACTACCTCATATTTAGTATAAACTTTTGACAATAGATCTACCTAAGAAAATGCCAATGCATTTCACTAAAAATTACACCATTTGAAATTATGTTCAAATACGAATCCAACGATATAGTTCTTAGTGACATGCATTAACATTTTGTCAGTTAAATCTATGGTCAACTTTTGATACTACAAAATTGGAAGAGTAAACCAGGACGGGGATAGTACTTGCTCTTAGGGTAACCATAGAGTTACTGGAGTAGTCTACGTTACTTTCCACTATGACTAGCCTAGGCTACTATATTAGTACAGCATAAAAACGATGCAGGTGATCACGTGAGAAAAAATACTAAAAACATTTCTTTCGGTGCAGTGCGTAGATGCAGTTTTGAACACTACACATGTCATCGTAATTTGGGAAAATTACGAAAAAATTGAGCTATGTTGTGATTACCGTTTACTTATAGGAAAGAAGTTTCACCTCGATGAGTAGCTTCTCCATGCATGGAAAGCATGTAAGGAATCCAACAACTTGATCCAGATTGGGGCTGATAGATTTTAGTGATAAGATCTTCACTGTGCCCATGGACTGGGTCAAGCTTGTGGGAATCATTTTCTGGAAGACGGTCATAAATACATCAAGAATAAATTTAAAAATGTGAATTTCAAGAAGACGGAGAAGAAGATGAGTGTTGTACCTGAACGATTACGGATCCAATAAAGAGTTCGGAGAATTTGGCAGACGAGTGCCCCAACGCTGTCAATTTCGGCGCGTCAATGACCCTGATTTTTGTTGGACCTTCTAGATCTGATACAAGCAATCTCTCAAGGAAAGGCACATTCTCAATGACCATAACGTGGAACAGCTGGAGTGATCTCTTCCCAATTGATGTCTTGTTACGGGGCCAGCAAGACACATAAATCCATCAGAGATTCGTCGAGGCGATGTGGAGGCTAATGAACCCGTGGATATTGCTCAAGACGAAGGTACTCGAGCACAGTACAGTTGGGGAGTAGGTGCTCCATAGCCTTCTTCGAGATGACAACATCGAAGAGGTCGAGCTGCTTGAGTTGAGGGAGAAGAAGGGCGGGCGCAGCATTAATCTGGGGAAGATACTAGGAGCTGAAGCTGGCGCGGTGCAGCATTGGCGTGAGGCGGAGCACGGACGGCGGCAGAGAGCGACATCGTCCAGCTTCAAAGCTGAGCTCCTCGAGCTGATCTAGGGCGGGGGATAAGAACCACTTGTCGAACTTGGATTGGACCTTGCAGTTGGTACTGAACATCCGGATGTCAAGGCGTCTGGCTGGCCCAGGGTGCGATGAAAGGATCTTGGAGACTGCGGCCATGCATTTGCAATCCCCGTCGCAGAGGCAGCTGTCGACGGTGAGGTTGAGGGGGACACAGCGCCAGAGGGGGCACCACCGCCGGGAGAGCAGGGCGGTCCGCACGGCAAATTTGGTGGGGAGGAGGCCGATGATGACGAGCAGCATGTTGTCGGGGAGGCTGCTAATGAAGTCCAGGCTCGTCGGATGCGGTTTTGGCACGAGCCGCCTCCGCTTGTTGGCTGCCTCACCATCCATCTCAACCGGCGGCGACGCCGGTGTACATGTGTGCTGGTGTGTGTTGTGTGCTGGGTGTGCGCGAGTGCGTCCTTCTGTACATGCCGCCGCATAGTGGTGAATTGTGCGCGAGTGTGTCCTTCACGCGCAAGAAGTTTGTCCTCAATGCGCCCTCAATTTACTAGCGTGCGGGGTGCTACCCCGAGTGGTTTCAAGTTTGTTTACTTCACCGCGTGTCAGATGGGCCTCTAGTTTACTTATTTTCACCCACTGCCACGTGGGCCAGCACACCAATATACAGAACACGAGCTGACAACGCGGCATGTGGATTGGTTGACCGGTCAACTAAACAATATACGGAGCTATATGCTGACACAGTGAGCGTATAATCCGTCGGTATAGAGAGTTCGAGTGAGAGGGGAGGCCCGTGAGAGATAGCAGAGAGAGAGAGAAAGAGCTACTCCCTCCGTTCGATAATGTAGTTACAACATTTTTTTAAGTCAAACTTTTGAAACTTTGACCAAGTTTATAAAGAAATTACTTATATCTACAATACCAAAGATAAATGATAGTATGAAGTAAGTACATGTTGTGATGAATCTAATGATCGTTCTAGATGTAAATGTTTTTCTCCACATATACCTGGTCAAACATTTCTGAGGTTTGACTTTTCAAAACATCCATATGCTTATGGACGTGACAGAGTCCCTAACGAGAGAGAGAGAGAGAGAGAGAGAGAGAGTGAAAAAAGTGTGTGTGCGTGTGTGAAAGAGACATGGACAACACACGATAAAAGTAGAGAAAAAAAGCGTGCGTGTCTTATGCAAACATATCACACATGCATCTTCGACAACGGAGGCAAGGTGAGGAGATAGTGTGTGGTTGTTTGGAACCGAGAAAGGAAGACCCCTAGCACGTGGCGAAGAGGGGTCTGACAAACAAGGGAGAGAGGTCGAGAGAGACGTACGGAGAAAATGCAGACATGGGGAGGAGATAGTGTATGTTTGTCATAGAGAGATCCCCTGGAGATCGTGATGGGACTACATGGGTGGGAGATCGAGTGACAAGGTGTGTGCGCGATAGAAGATGCCCTGAGAGATATCGAGATAGACGTATGGATGGAAGGAGACAATATGTGTGTTCCTGATGGCTAGCAATAGATAATCATACTTAGGAGGGGGGGGAGTGCTTGCACCTATGGCCCTGTTTGGATACTCTAACTCAGTTAGAGGTTAGAGTTAGATTCATACCCTAAACTAACCCTGAACTAACTCTAAGTAAAGAGGTGTTTGGATGGCAGGGTTAGATGGAGCGCGGATACGGCGAGGCACCTTCACGGGCGGTGCGAGAGGAAGGGAGGGTGAGGACGAGAAGCTTCGAGGAAGTGGGGAGGGATCTGCTATGGGGAGAGCGAGAGAAAAAAGTGTTTATTAGTGGTCCCGAGAAGAACTAACCCAAATAAGCACCTCTTGGATGGGTTAGTTTTTTTGGATGGGTTAGATGCATCTAACCTAAACTAACCCTCCTGTTTGGATCTTTTTGGGTTAGTTGACTCCAAACTAGCCCAAACTAACTCTAACCCATGGATCCAAACAGAGCCTATGATGGAGTGAGGGATTATGGTACTTAGGGGGGTGCGTGTCACATGGAGAGAGAACAAGGGCAGAGTGTGTTGGATGGGTCTATATGTATAGCACGAGCGAGACACGTGTATGTGTGAACCAGGGAGATATAAGGCCAGTTTGGCTTGCGTCGTGAGCATCTTTTGCGTGGCCTGGGGTTGTGGCTGGATTTCATGCACGCTTGTTTGGTTGCTACCCTGTGAAAAAGAAAGCCCACCTGGGCTGGGTTGCCTTGCACTTTAATTAGCCTGGCTGAACTCCAGACACTCCAAGTAGCTTGGCCCAAGCGACCGATTTCGAACGCCTGGCTGTGCCTGGTCGTGCGGCCACGAGGCTAACAGCAACATGGATGGATATTAGCATTAAATAATTGATGCATGGATTGATTGATGGGACGTTGATGCTTTGCCTGGCCCAGGCATGAACCAAACGCTTCAGCACCACACAAGCCTGGCCAGGCAGAAATATTTTACATCTCACGTCCACACCAGGTAGTACCGGCCATCAAGGCATGCGGGTCAGGTCACGAACCAAACTGACCAATAAAGTTTGAGAGAGATTGAGGAGCCCCGATAAGGCTGATTGGTGCGTCAGATTGCTGAGAGGGGGAAAAAGATATTCCATCCGCTCGATAATGCAGTGCATGTAAATTTTTCAGAAGTCAAACTTTGGAAACTTTGATCAGGTTTACACAAATGTTATTTATATCTACAATACCAAAGATACATCATACAAAACTACATCTCATGGTGAATCTAATGGTATATGTTTGCCGTACTAGATGTAATTATTTTTCTCCACGTACATGGTCAAACTTTGTGATGTTTGACTTTTCAATAAATCTATATGCTATGGACGGAGGAGAGTGCCTCAGTCGAGACAGATCAAGTGCGTGTGAAGGAGAATGAGTAAGTGTGCAAAAAGAGTATGTGTGTGAAAGAGAAAGTGACAACAAACGATAAATTAGAGAGAGTATGTGTTTTTTCGTTTCTTATGCGAACATATCAGGCATGCATCTCCGAGATGGAAAAGCGAGGCGAGGAGATACACGAAGATAGCTAGCGTGTGATTGTTTGCAACGGAGAGAGACACCCCTGTAGCACATGTCCAATCGAGGTCTGGCCAACAAGGAAAATAGGTCGAGAGGGACACATGGATGGCATGGACGCATGGGGAGGGAGAGAGGGTGTGTTTGTGATAGACAGATCCCCTCGATATCGTGAGGGGACTATATGGGTGGGAGATCGAGGGAGTGCATGCGCGATAGAAAGATGCCCCGAGAGAAATCGAGATAGACCATGCACATGTTTGTGATGGAGACTAAGATTAGCCAGTCATATACATATAGGGGGGACTGCGTGTGCCTACAATTGAGTGAGAGACCATCATACTTGGCTAGATGGGCATGATATTGTGCGTGTGTGTGTGCATGTGAGATGGAGAGAGAACGAGGGAGAGAGCTATAGTTTTAGATGGGCCTATTGACTGCGAGTGAGATATGCATGTGTATGTGTGACCCAGGTGGATGGAGAGTTTGAGAGAGGGGGGAAGAGCTCCGAGACGACATAGTGGTGCATGAGAGAGTTACGGGCAAAGAGCCAAGGAATTTGTGTGCGTACGATGAGTGCACCCAAGATATCTAGCTTGGACTAGCTAGAGTATCATACATAGTGTGCGAGAGAGACCTATAGATGGTGTATATATGCATGTGAACTAGAAAGACCCCGCCCCCCACACACACAGAGAGAGAGAGAGAGAGATAGAGAGAGAGATGGAGAGAAAGGGAGAGGGACCAACAAGGTTTTTGTGTCGGATGCGTGCGACAGAATTGAAGATTGTCGGTGAGAGAGAGGGGGAGGTCGCGTTTTATGCATCAAAGACTGATATAAACCATGTTTTGATATAAACTTGCATTCAAATATTTAAATTGGAGAACATGTTGTCTGCAATCCACACATGAACGGATATATGCGTATATCAAACAAGTTCATTAATTTGACTTTCAACATGTTCATGGAGTACTATAATACTATACAACATGCTACTCGATTGAGGTGTTCAATTTTGGATTTAGTTCACTATTTTGACCTACTGAACGAGCTATT
>NC_057807.1:72501578-72517917 GCF_018294505.1 Triticum aestivum
AGAGAGAGAGAGAGAGAGAGAGAGGGACCAACAAGGTTTTTGTGTCGGATGCGTGCGACAGAATTGAAGATTGTCAACGAGAGAGAGAGTGAGAGAGAGAGAGAGAGAGAGAACATGAGTCCGGGAGAGGGGGAGGTCGCGTTTTATGCATCAAAGACTGATATAAACCATGTTTCGATATAAACTTGCATTCAAATATTTAAATTGGAGAACATGTCGTCTGCAATCCACACATGAACGGATATATGCGTATATCAAACAAGTTCATTAATTTGACTTTCAACATGTTCATGGAGTACTATAATACTGTACAACATGCTACTCGATTGAGGTGTTCAATTTTGGATTTAGTTCACTATTTTGACCTACTTAACGAGCTAGTTCATTGAATCGAGATATTTCATTTTGGGTTTGATTCGCGTTTTTGAGCGGATCAACTGTTTGTCATATAGTAAATGGCTAGCAACGAGCATGTAAAAACACATTACTCCCGAGCATCATCTCTCCATCTAAAAAAGAAGTGGCAAGCTAATATTTCAAAATTTGATTCGAATCGACTTGGTAAGGTAGACGTGGATGCTCGTTCTCCCAAAATTTGAACGAACCGTTAAACATCCTCTCTGCTCGGTGGAATTCGCCCGAGCAAATAAATGGGAGACGCGAAATTACCGTCCTATGTGGGACACGCATCAATTTGCCCGTTGTACATCGAGGGTAGGTTCATAACTTCATCGAAGTGCACCTTCTCCTCGGCCGAAATGACATGTGCCGAATAATTCATAAACCATGGTCATCAAAACACGGTCTCCTCGCCCGAAATAGCTCGCGCCCACTATTTCAAAACACGCTCTCCTCGCCTGAAATCGCTCGCGCCCACTATAGTTCAAAACACGCCCTCCTCGCCCGAAATCGCTCCCGCCCACTATTTGGGGAGAAGCAAAGTTACTCTACTATCCCCGACCCTCAGTAGACAGACCCAAGACGAGAAGCCTATAGGCAAGGGTAGAACTGTAACTCCCCCTCACATTTCAGACAAATGCGTCCGTAAGACATGGTTCCACTCCCCTCCCAATTCCACCCTGCCCGCCCCCATTCATACCTCGTGGGCGCCAAATCACCTTCTCCCCGGGAAGCTCCCTTCTCTAGAGCCGCGAAACCTCAGCCCCACCTCCATGGCGCCCCCCACTGCACCAATTTCACAACCGCCCTCCTCCCTAATGCCGGAGACGCTGTCCAATTGTCGTCGTGCACTGGGCCGTGTGCCTCTTACTCCGTGCTGCTGGTACTGCCTCGATGACAGCCGCGTGAACCGTACTGGAGCCGATTCACCCCCGCCGTTGTTCACGGTGCCGAAGCGGCTCCAACTTTGGATCCGTCCAGAGTCCTGTGGCTGCTTCCGCGTAGCCGTCGACCGTCGTGACATCGCTCTTTCCCTGCCGCCGGTCACCACCGCAACCGCGCCGGCCTCACCGACTCGGTAGCTGGACCTACCTACTTCACCATGTTGCCAGATAGGTCGCACCCTCATCTGAAATCACTTTATTTAGGCGTTAGTTGTCTGAATTTTTATTCTGGGCCAATCGATTCCCAATGGGAAGCAGCACCCCTCGAGGCGGCGGAGCTCCTAGGCTGCCAGTTGGCTGGTGTCTAACGTAAGGGTGCGGGGCCGCAAGTTCGCCGCGGAAGCAGCGCTTAGATGGCTATCTTTTGGAGTTGCGTGGGTTGAAGGTACTACCGCCGCCGGATCTGGATGACGGGGAGTCTTTGTGGATTGGCCAGGGGGCGGCGCAACCACGGCAGTGTGGTGGGGCGGGGAGCGGGGTTTTGGCCGGGGTCACGGACGGCGGAGGCAGGCTGCTCTGCCGTTGGTCGCTGGTTCTTTGGGGAAGATTCCGAACAGTGTCAGCCGGGAGGCACAAGACGGCCATCAAGCCATCCGGCGTAGATCGGACAGTACCAAAATAAAATAAAATTGTGTGACCCCAATTTAGTCTTCAGTCAATAGACGTGTGACCACTCTCGTACCTTGTTGTTGATCTCTTAGTGTATTTCTTCAGATCAAAGAGATATGTCGTTCTTAACATTATGCGTTATCTGCATCTTCAGACACACCGTCTTTCGACTCACCGCAACTGCTCCAACAAGGGAAGCATACACCAGAAGGGAGCTACTGTCCCCACTCAACAGTTCCCTGCATCGAATGCGCGTGCCCGACATGGACAGCCACAACAACTGCAGGGCCATCGACAAGTCAGCACATGATGCTCACCTATGGATGGCATCCAGATAGGTCGTACCCTCATCCTACTTGTGTGCAACATTTATGGCTTTGTTATTCATCTAAGCACGGAAAATAGATCATCACATTTCACTGTATATTCATGTTGATCTCTTACGGGTCTTGTTTAGGAGTTCACGCTATTCCATTGGTCAGCTAAGATACTTGTTCTTTAGGTAACGTTGTTCCATAGTTATCATCCATCAGCCAATGCTATCCCACAGGCTGGTGATTATAGTATTATACCACTTCTAGTATTACATATGTTGTTCTTTAATACTTTTGTGTGCCATCTAGTTAATCTTGAGTACAAACTATACATATTCTGTAGCTTTCATCTGTGTTCTCCCTTTAGTTTATGAGACCTATTGCTGCTAGTTAACCCCAGTCCTACTATTTATGTCGTCTCCTACAGGCACTCATTTACATAAATCTAACTACTAGTTGTCTTCCATGCATGTCAGATATAATTGCACACACTGATATATCCACAAGAACCTCACTGAGCAATGTAAAGGCCAATAAACTTGATGTCAATGATACCCAATATGATGGAACATGTAAAGGCAGTTCTTCAGAAGACTTGCAGAAAGATGATGAGCACCCCACAAGGTCCTCGCTCTAACTTGGCCTGTGATATGGGTACAACATGCATATAATTTCCTGGAGTGTATCTACTCTGTTGCAATGCCATGTGCTTAGCATGCTGATCATGCATGTAAATATGTCATGCCTTCCTGTTTTTCAGTACCTATTCCATTCATGATAACATGTTTTCAAATTCAAGTACTGTCATTCTACTCTATCGCAATGCCATCTGCTTAATTTGGACATCATGCTTCTGAATATCTTATGCATTGTTATTCATCAGTATGTACTTCATCTGTCTGCCATACCATGTTTTTTTACATTGAAGTGTTGTTCCAGTGCTCTGTTGCAATGCCATCTTATTTTCCCAATCATACACGTATATGTTGCCTTAGTTATTTCTATAAAAATTCCGCTAGCATATAGTTTTTCATTCAACTAGTGTTTTTTTGCTGTGTTGTCCTGCCGTATCCCTAGCTCTTACACCATACTCCCTCCGTCCGGATTACATGTTGCCAAAATGGATAAAAAATGATGTACCTAGAACTGAAATACGCCTAGACCCATCCATTTTTTTCCAGATGGAGGGAATACATGTCAATATGTTATGTCTTTCTATTCTTCAGTACCTATTCCATCTCTCTTCTGTCGCATGTTTTATAATTAAAGCACCATTCTTCTATACAAGGCATGCAAGGGGAAGACGACTATGTTAGAATCTTAAGGGTTACAAACAAGGCCTTTGCAAAAGATCCAAATGCCAGGAGATAATAAACCAACTCCAGTTTTTATAGATAATGCTCCAACACAGAGAAACCCAACTCCTAATGATAATAAGCAGATTCCAGTGGCCAAGAACTAGTCCACTCCAGTCCAGCAAAAATATGTCAACTCAATTCTAAGAAGCGTGTGCGTATCCTTGCATCATGAAATTTTATAGCATGCTGATCATATTTTCTACATGTTTCTTACCCATCTCTCTTTTCGAAAATAAGCTTAACAGATAGAAGAATTTCTCCATTGGTATCGTTTATGAGGAAAGATTCTTGCAGGAATTCTCTGTGCTCCAATGTAGATGTAAGTACCTGTTGTATATCACTATATTTTTACATCAGCATGTATTTTGTTAATTGGCGCGAATCCAACCTTTATCTGATCTAAATTTAGTTGTAGCAAAATGTATGATTAAAGTCCACAATGTTGATTTTTGTAAGGAAAACTGCCTGGTAGTTTTCCTAAGCTGCAAGAGTGTACTATCTAATATCAGTGGGTTTGAATACTTTGGTTCTGCAGTGGGTTTTTCAGTGTTTTTTTACTATGTTGTCCTGTCGTATCCCTAGCTCTTACATCATACTCCCTCCGTCCGGATTAAATGTCGCAGAAATGGATAAAACTGGATGTATCTAGAACTGAAATACGCCTAGACCCGTCCATTTATTTCCGGATGGAGGGAATACATGTCAATATGTCATGCATTTCTATTCTTTAGTACCTATTCCATCTCCGCTGTAGCATGTTTTATAACTGAATCACCATTCTTCTATATACGGCATGCAAGGGGAAGACGGCGATGTTAGAATCTGAAGGGTTACAAACCAGGTCTTTGCAAAAGATCCAAACGTCAGGAGATAATAAACCAACTCCATTTTTCATAGATACTGCTCCAGCACAAAGAAACCCAACTCCCACTGATAATAAGAAGATTCCAGTGGCCAAAGAACTAGTCCGCTCTAGTCCAGCAAAAGAATGTCAACTCCATTCTAAGAAGTGTGTGCATATCCTCGCATCATGAAATTTTATAGCATTCTGGTCATATTTTCTACATGTTTCTTACCCATCTCTCTTTTAGAAAATAAGGTTAAGCGATAGAAGACTTCCTCCATTGGGATCATATTCAAGAAAAATATCTTGCGGGAATTCTCTGTGCTCCAATGCTAATGTAAGTACCTATTGTATATCACTATATTTTTACATCAACATGTATTTTGTTAGTCGGTGTGTATCTAACCTTTATCTGATCTAAAATTAGTTGTAGCAAAATGTTAAAGGCGCCAATGTTGATTTTTGTAAGGAAAACTGCCTGGTAGTTTTGCATACTGAGCTGCATGAATGTACTATCTCATATCATGCACATTACTGAATTGTAGTGCTTCTCTGGTTGCCCATTCATTAATTGTGTCAATGTTGCTTTCGTACTACCTCACCTGGCTGATGATAGTTGTGCCATATTGTGTTAATTTGGTGTAGGCTAGTTGCCCAAACGTTCGTTGTGTCAATGTTGCTTTCCTATTATCTGACTTGGCCAATGATAGCAATGCTAGTGTGTTAATTTTGTGTAGGCTACTAAAGATAAGAAGACAAACTCTGAAAATAGAAAGGCAACCCCATTGTTTCTTTCTAGTAAATCTAGGCCAGGTGATATGGCAATAACGCATGATTAATCTGTTTGGTTCCCGTCCTAATTTATGTTATGATGCAGTTGTCGAGACACTCTCCACTATTAATAATACAAGCCTGCCAAAATCGCCATCTGAATCTGTTCAGTATCCTCTGTCTCGAATGCAACGGAATAAATGTATGTTTGTGAACCAATTAATGGCTGAAGCAATGATGGAAATGGTGGATGAATCAGAGGTGCAGAGTCGTGTGACACAACAACTGATCAATGTTTTTAGAGACAGTGTAGCAAAGTAGAAAGAACTTTCCCACATGCTTATGGGCGTCATCTATGCTGAGGTTGTAGATTGTGACGTTGTAGATGGTTAGGTTCTGCTCATTTATTTGCACTGGCATCAATCTTTTATTGCCCAGTGGATGTAATTTCCTGTAATATATGCTGGATGTGCAACGTTAGTATGTCGTACCTTTGCTTGATCGATTTTGGTCCTGTGCATAATTTCTCATCGTAATGGGCTCAAATTATCTAATTTGGCCTAAAGACATGTACGAACTTTAGTGGGCCCATTAAGTTAATGGGTCGTTACTAGGCCGAAAGTTAATGGTCGGCCCTCTTACCTCCCGGGTCGTTAACAGGCCGACATCAAAGCGGGCAACAGGTGGCCCCAATTTATTTCACGGGCTGTTAACAGGCCGTTACTAAGTTTGGGCTACATATGGCCCAACTATACTGTAGGCCTTTAGTAGGCCGAAAGAGACAGCGGGCTTGTACTGGACCATGAAGACCATGGGCCTCTAAGAGGCCGAAAGTCAGGTCGTATTGTAAATGGCCCAACTGTGTTGTGGGCCGTTAGCAGGCCGAAAGAGAAACCGGGCTGGTATTGGACCATGAAGGGCATGGGCCATTAAAAGGCCAAAACTAAGGTCCGACTACAAATGGCCCAACTCATTTATGGTCCATTAACAGGCCGAAAGGCACACAGGGCCGGGAATTGGCCCAACACTCTAATGGGTCACTAAAAGGCCAAAACTCAGGTCCGACTACAAATGGCCCAACTGATTTATGGGCCATCAACAGGATGAAAGTGACACCAGGCCAGAAATTGGCCCAACACTTAAATGGGCCGCTAAAAGGCCAAAACTCAGGTCCGACAACAGATGGCCCATCAGATTTATGGGCCGTCAACAGGCTGAAAGTCACACTGGGCCGGAAGTTAGCCCAACATTTAAATGGTTTGCTAAAAGGCCGAAAGATGTACATCCTGAATATTGGCCCATCCATTAAATGGGCTGTTAACACGCCAAAATCTCATCGGGCTGATATTGAGCCCAAATATATAGCGGGCTGTTAATGGGCTCGAACTGACGATGGGCTGCAATGGTGTCAAATCTTTAACGGGCCATTGACGGGACGAATTGGCACATCTCGTATGGGCCGTGGGCTTAAATGGACCTGACACAAGTAGGCTCTATATGGGTTGGCCTGCTAATTTTTACTGGGCCGGCCTTTTCATAGGAATGGGCCTCTATTGGGCCATGCCACGTGTCGACGTATCATAGGTGCCTTCCGTCCAATGAGTGGATTACATCTGTCCCAACGATGAGCCGACACGTGTTTCCTCCAGCTAATGATGATTTTACACGTGGAAAATCCCAATTGGTCGGGGCTGTTAACGGGTTATCGGATCCAAAACCCGACTCGATAGCTTAACGGCGTTCCGTTACGGTGGATGCCACGTGTCGGTCACCCTTGACGAAAGCACTTCTGTGACGCGTGATTTATCGTCATGGAAGTGGACACTTCCGTGATGATAATTTTGGTAATGCCATGGAACACTTCTACGACAACATAGGTATGACTATCTTGATTGTGTCATAAAATCATCATGGATGTACATGCATGACAAAAAACGCGACCTACTGTGTCAAACACGTATCATCATGGAAGTGTATTTTTTTTAGTGATGGGCTTCCTCAAAATGCCCTAGGTCTTCGTGAGCAAGCAAGTTGGACGCACACCCACTTAGTTTCTTTTTGTTGAGCCTTCATACATTTATAGCTCTAGTGCATCCGTTGCATGGCAATCCCTACTCCTCGCATTGGCATCAATTGATGGGCATCTCCATAGCCCGTTGATTAGCCGCGTCAATGTGAGACTTTCTCCTTTTTGTCTTCTCACACAATCCCTATCATCATACTCTACTCCACCCATAGTGCTATATCCATGACTTACACTCATGTATTGCATGAGGGTTGAAAAAGGTGAAGCGCGTTAAAAAGTATGAACCAATTGCTTGGCTGAAACCGGGGTTGTGCATGATGGGAGTATTTTGTGTGGCGAAAATGAAGCATGGCCTAACTATATGATTTTGTAGGGATAAGCTTTCTTTGGCTATGTTATTTTGATAAGAGGTGATTACTTTGTTAGTATGCTTGAAGTATTACTATTTTTATGTCAATATTAAACTTTTATCTTGAATCTTTTGGATCTGAACATTCATGCCACAATAAAGAAAATTACATTGAGGAATATGCTAGGTAGCATTCCACATCAAAAATACTGTTATTATCATTTACCTACTCGAGGACGAGAAAAATTAAGCTTGGGGATGCTTGATACGTCTCCAACGTATCTATAATTTTTTATTGTTCCATGCTATTATATTATCTGTTTTGGATGTTTAATGGGATTTACTATACACTTTTATAATATATTTGGGACTAACTGCTACGTCTTGAGCTTGCGTTGGTTTTCCTTGAAGAGGAAAGGGTGATGCAGCAATAGTAGCATAAGTATTTCCCTCAGTTTTTGAGAACCAAGGTATCAATCCAGTAGGAGGCTCCTCAAAAGTCCCACGCACCTACACAAACAAACAAAGAACTCGCAACCAACGCAATAAAGGGGTTGCCAATCCCTTCACGGCCACTTGCGAAAGTGAGATCTGATAGAGATAGTATGATAAGATAAATACATTTTTGGTATTTTATAATATAGATTGGAAAAGTAAAGATGCAAATAAAAGTAGATTGAAAGCTTATATGATAAAAGATAGACCCGGGGCCATAGGTTTCACTAGTGGGTTCTCTCAAGGTGGCATAAGTATTATGGTGGGTGAACAAATTACTGTCGAGCAATTGATAGAAAAGCGAATAATTATGAGATTATCTAGGCATGATCATGTATATAGGCATCACGTCTGTGACAAGTAGACTGACTCCTGCCTGCATCTACCACTATTACTCCACACATCGACCGCTATCCAGCATGCATCTAGAGTATTAAGTTCGTAAAGAACAGAGTAACGCATTAAGAAAGATGACATGATGTAGAGGGATAAACTCATGCAATATGATATAAACCCCATCTTTTTATCCTCGATGGCAACAATACAATACGTGCCTTGCTGCCCCTCCTATCACTGGGAAAGGACATTGCAAGATTGAACCCAAAGCTAAGCACTTATCCCATTGCAAGAAAGATCAATCTAGTAGGCCAAACCAAACTGATAATTCGAAGAGACTTGCAAAGATAACTTAATCACACATAAAAGAATTCAGAGGAGATTCAAATATTTCTCATAGATAAACTTAGGGCTGGAAAAAAAGCTCGAAGCTCGTGAGTTAAACGAGTACCTTGTGACTCGGCTTGAATCGACTCGAACTCGAAAAATAACAAGTCGAGCCAAGCTTTAGTTTAAGTTCGTTTATAGACAAAGTTAAACGAGCCAATCTCACGAGTACTCGTGTAACTCGTTAGGCTCGGTACAAAAGATCAGCCACTCCCAATACAAAAAAAGATCAGCCACTCAGCACCCTATGTCCTAGGCGCACACCACAAGGCCTAGCCGTTGAAGGCCCAACAGCCTAGGAGACTCATGTGTTACAAGGAAATTACTATTGTTAGTGATATATATGTTTAATATATACATAACTATTTTTATAATATTTGACGGTTTTATGTTCATATCTTTAACGAGCTTAACAAGCTAAACGAGCCATCTCGCGAGTTATACGAGTCGAGCCAATCTTGGATTTGAGCTCGTTATAATAACGAGTCGAGTCGAGCTAGCTCGTTAATGAAACGAGCTCTAGCAAGTCGAGCCGAGCCGGCTCGACTCGGCTCGAATTCCAACCCTAGATAAACTTGATCATAAACCCACAATTCATCGGATCTCGACAAACACACCGCAAAAAGAGTTACATCGAATAGATCTCCAAGAAGATCAAGGACAACATGGTATTGAGATTCAAAGAGAGAGAAGAAGCCATCTAGCTAATAACTATGGACCCGAAGGTCTGTGGTAAACTACTCACAACTCATCGGAGAGGCTATGGTGTTGATATAGATGCCCTCCATGGTCGATTCCCCCTCCGGCAGAGCACCGGCGAAGGCTCCAAAATGGGATCGCACGGATACAGAAGGTTACGGAGGTGGAAATAGTTTTTCGTGGTCGCCTCTGATGTTCTCACTGCACGAGGGTATATATAGGAGGAAGAAGTAGGTCGGTGGACGCCCGAGGGGCCCACGAGATAGGGGGCACGCCAAGTAGGGGGGCGCCCTCCACCCTCGTGGCCTCCTCGATTGCTTCTTGACTTGCACTCCAAGTCTTGTATATCACGTTTGTTACAAAAAGATTGCTCCCGGAGGTTTCATTCCCATTTGGACTCCGTTTGGTATTCCTTTTCTTCGAACCACTGAAATAGGCAAAAAACAGCGACACGGGCTGGGCCTCCAGTTAGTAGGTTAGTCCCAAGAATGATATAAAAGTGTAAAATAAGCCTATAAACATCCAAAATGAGTAATATAATAGCATGGAACAATCAAAAATTATAGATACGTTGGAGACGTATCAAGCATCCCGAAGCTTAATTCATGCTCGTCCTCGAGTAGGTAAATGATAAAAACAGAACTTTTGATGTGGAATGCTACCTAGCATAATCTCAATGTAATTTTCTTTATTGTGGCATGATTGTTTAGATCCAAATGATTCAAGATAAAAGCTTACAAAACATAAAAATAATAATACTTCGAAGCATACTAACAAATAATCATGTCCTATCAAAATAGCATAGCCAAAGAAAGCTTATCCCTACAAAATGATATAGTTAGGCCATGCTTCATTTTCATTACACAAAATACTCCCATCATGTACAACCCCGATGACGATCCGAGCAACTGGTTCATACTTTTTAACGCGCTTCAACATTTTCAACTCTTACGCAATACATGAGCGCAAGCCATGGACATAGCACTATGGTGGTATATGGTGGTGGTTGTGAGGACAAAAAGGGATAATATAGTCTCACATCAACTAGGCGTATCAACGGGCTATGGAGATGCCCATCAATAGATATCAATGTGAGTGAGTAGGGATGGCCATGCAATGGATGCACTTGAGCTATAAATGTTTGAAAGCACAACAAAAGAAACTAAGTGGGTGTGCATCCAACTCGCTTGCTCATGAAGACCTAGGGCATTTTGAAGAAGCCAAGTTCTATAATGAAAAATTCCCACTAGTATATGAAAGTGACAACACAAGAGACTCTCTATCATGAGGATCATGGTGCTATCATGAAGCACAAGTGTGGAAAAGAGATAGTAGCATTGTCCCTTCTCTCTTTTTCTCTCATTTTTTTAATTTTTTATTTGACCTTTCTCTTTTTTTATTTGGCCTTTCTTTTTTTTATTTGGTGGGCTCTTTGGCCTCTTTTTTTAATTCCGAAGTCTCATCCCGACTTGTGGGGGAATCATAGTCTTCATCATCCTTTCCTCACTTGGGACAATGATCTAATAATGAAGATCATCACACTTTTATTAATTTACAACTCGAGAATTATAACTCAACACTTGAACAAAATATGACTCTATATGAATGCCTCCGGCGGTGTACTAGGATATGCAATGAATCAAGAGTGACATGTATGAAAATATATGAAGGTGGCCTTGCGACAAATACGATGTCAACTACATGATCATGCAAAGAGCAATATGACAATGATGGAGCGTGTCATAATAACGGAACGATGGAAAGTTGCATGGCAATATATCTCGGAATGGCTATGGAAATGCCATAATAGGTAGGTATGGTGGCTGTTTTGAGAAAGGTAAATAATTGGTTCATGATACCGCCGAAAGTTGCACGGTAAACTGGAGGCTAGCAAAGTGGAAGGGTGAGTGTGCGTATATCCATGGACTCACATTAGTCATAAAGAACTCATATACTTATTGCAAAAGTCTACTTAGCCCTCGAAGCAAAGTACTACTACGCATTCCCCTAGAGGGATAGATTGGTAGGAAAAGACCATCGCTCGTCCCCGACTGCCACTTATAAGGAAAACACTCAAAAGAGCACCTCATGCAACAAATTTGTCACACAACTTTTACCATACATGCATGCTACGGGACTTGCCAACTTCAACACAAGTATTTCTCAATTTCATAATTACCCACTAGCATGACTCTAGCATTACTACCTTTATATCTCAAAACAATTATCAAGCATCAAATTGATCCTAGTGTTTTATGCACTTTCTATGATAGTTTTTATTATACCCAACTTGGATGCTCATCATTCTAGGACCAAATTCATAAACATAGCAAATACCATGCTTTTCTAAAAGACTCTCAAAATAATATAAGTGAAGCATGAGAGATCAACAATTTCTTAAAAATTAAGCCACCGCCGTGCTCTAAAAGATATAAGTGAAGCACTAGAGCAAAAACTATCTAGCTCAAAAGATATAAGTAAAGCACATAGAGTACTCTAATAAATTCTAATCAAGTGGGATTATCCCAAAAGGTGTGTACAGAAAGGATTATTATGGAAAACTAAAAAGCAAATACTAATATCATACAAGACGCTCCAAGCAAAACACATATCATGTGGCGAATAAAAATATAGCTCCAAGTAAAGTTACTGATAAACGAAGACGAAAGAGGGGATGCCTTTCGGAGGCATCCCCAAGCTTAAGCTCTTGGATATTCTTGGATATCTTGGGGTGCCTTGGGCATCCCCAACCTTAGGCTCTTGCCACTCCTTATTCCATAGTCCTTCAAATCTTTACCCAAAACTTGAAAACTTCACAACACAAAACTCAACAGGAAATCTCATAAGCTCCGTTAGTGAAAGAAAGAAAAACCACCACATAAGGTACTGTAATGAACTCATTTTTTATTTATATTTTTGTTAAACCTACTGTATTCCAAGTTCTCTATGGTTCATACCATTTAATACTAGCCATAGATGCATCAAAATAAGCAAACAACACACGAAACGCAGAATCTGTGAAAAACATAACAGTCTATAGCAATCTGTAACTATCGAATACTTCTGGAACAATAAAATTCCTACCAAAATAGGAATTCCTGGGAAATTTGTCTATTGATCTACAGCAAAAATAATGAACGCAAAAGCACGTTTCTGTGAATTAACAAAATTATTTTCGTGCGTGCAAAGTTTCTGTTTTTAGCAGAATCAAATTAACTATCACCATAGGTTATCCTATAGGTTCTACTTGGCACAAACACTAATTAAAACATAAAAACACATCTAAACATAAGGTATATGCAAGATTTATAAAATAACATCAAGGAAAAATATTGGGTTGTCTCCCAACAAGCGCTTTTCTTTAAAGCCTTTTTAGCTGGGCATTGAGATTTCAATGATGCTCACATGAAAGACAAGAATTGAAGCACAAAGAGAGCATCATAAAACATGTGACAAACACACTTAAGTCTAACATACTTCCTATGCATAGCTATATTGTAAGCAAACAAATTATCAAGGCAAGCAAAAACTAGCATATGCAAGGAAGAACAAAGAGATGATAGTAATCTCAACATGAAGAGAGGTAATTTAGTAACATGAAAATTTCTACAACCATATTTTCCTATCTCATAATAATTACATATAGGATTATAAGCAAATTCAACAAAATAGATATCACATAAAATATTTTCAACATGATCCACATGCATGCAAAGTTGACACTCTTCCAAGATAGTGGGATTAACATTAACTAAAGTCATGACCTCTCCAAACCCACTTTTATCAAAAATATTAAAAGATTGAACATACTCCAAATATGTGGGATCTAAAGTTGACACTCTTCCAAACCCACTTTCAATATTATTGCGAACACTATTATCAATCTCATATTCATCATGGGGCTTAAATAAATTTTCAAAATAATAAGAATCACCCCAATCATGATCATTGCAACAAGTAATAGGCATAGCAAAACTAACATCCCCAAGCTTAGGGTTTTGCATATTATTAGCACAATTGACATCAAGAGAATTTATAGTAAAATCATTGCAATCATGCTTTTTATTCAAAGAGTTATCATGAATCTCTTCATAAATGTCTTCATCATAATTTTCAGATTCACGAATTTCAAGCAAAGCTTCATAAAGATAATCTAGTGCACAAAACTCACTAGCAATTGGTTCATCATAATTGGATCTCTTAAAAAGATTAGCAAGCGGATGACGATCCATGGATCTTAGCTTCTCTGTTTAGTAATAAATAAACAACTATTCCAACTAAGCGACCAAGCGAGCCAAGTAAGACATCAAAGCAAATGAAAAGACAAACAGAAGAAGGGCGAATAAAATGGCAAGGGTGAAGTGGGGGAGAGGAAAACGAGAGGCAAATGGCAAATAATGTAAATGCGAGGGAGATGAGTTTGTGATGGGTACTTGGTATGTCTTGACTTGAGCGAAGACCTCCCCGGCAACGGCGCCAGAAATCCTTCTTGCTACGTCTTGAGCTTGCGTTGGTTTTCCTTGAAGAGGAAAGGGTGATGCAGAAATAGTAGCGTAAGTATTTCCCTCAGTTTTCGAGAACCAAGGTATCAATCTAGTAGGAGGCTCCTAAAAAATCCCACGCACCTACACAAACAAACAAAGAACTCGCAACCAACGCAATAAAGGGGTTGTCAATCCCTTCACGGCCACTTGCAAAAGTGAGATCTGATAGAGATTGTATGATAAGATAAAAGTAGATTGAAAGCTTATATGATAAAAGATAGACCAGGGGCCATAGGTTTCACTAGTGGCTTCTCTCAAGATGGCATAAGTATTACTATGGGTGAACAAATTACTATCGAGGAACTGATAGAAAAGCGAATAATTATGAGATTATCTAGGCATGATCATGTATATAGGCTTCACGACCGTGACAAGTAGACCGACTCCTGCCTGCACCTACTACTATTACTCCATACATTGACCGCTATCCAGCATGCATCTAGAGTATTAAGTTCATAAAGAACAGAGTAACGCATTAAGAAAGATGACATGATGTAGAGGGATAAACTCATGCAATATGATATAAACCCCATCTTTTTATCCTCGATGGCAACAATACAATTCATGCCTTGCTGCCCCTGCTGTCACTGGGAAAGGACACTGCAAGATTGAACCCAAAGCTAAGCACTTCTCCCATTGCAAGAAAGATCAATCTAGTAGGCCAAACCAAACTGATAATTCAAAGAGACTTGCAAAGATAACTTAATCACACATAAGAGAATTCAGAGGAGGTTCAAATATTTCTCATAGATATAGATGATCATAAACCCACAATTCATCGGATCTCGACAAACACACCGCAAAAAGAGTTACATCGAATAGATCTCCAAGAAGATCAAGGAGAACATGGTATTGAGATTCAAAGAGAGAGAAGAAGCCATCCAGCTAATAACTATGGACCTGAAGGTCTATGGTAAACTACTCACAACTCATAGGAGAGGCTATGGTGTTGATGTAGAAGCCCTCCATGGTCTATTCCCCCTCCGACGGAGCGTCAGTGAAGGCTCCAAGATGGGATCTCGCGAATACAGAAGGTTACGGTGGTGGAAATAGTTTTTCGTGGTCGCCTCCGATGTTCTCGGGGTACGAGGGTATATATAGGAGGAAGAAGTAGGTCGATGGACGCCCGAGGGGCCCACGAGGGGGGCGTGCCCAATAGGGGGGGCCTCCATGAAGGAAATATGCCTGAGAAGCAATAATAAAGTTATTATTTATTTCCTCATATCATGATAAATGTTTGCTATTCATGCTAGAATTGTATTACCCGGAAACATAATACATGTCTGAATACATAGACAAACAGAGTGTCACTAGCATGCCTCTAATTGACTAGCTCGTGAATCAAAGATGGTTAAGTTTCCTAACCATAGACATGAGTTGTCATTTGATTAACGGGATCACATCATTAGGAGAATGATGTGATTGACTTGACCCATTCCGTTAGCTTAGCACTTGATCGTTTAGTATGTTGATATTGCTTTCTTCATGACTTATACATGTTCCTATGACTATGAGATTATGTAACTCCCGTTTACCGGAGGAACACTTTGTGTGCTACCAAACATCACAACATAACTGGGTGTTTATAAATGTGCTTTACAGGTGTCTCCTAAGGTACTTGTTGAGTTGACGTATTTCGAGATTAGGATTTGTCACTCCGATTGTCGGAGAGGTATCTCTGGGCCCTCTTGGTAATGCACATCACTATAAGCCTTGCAAGCAATGTAGATAATGAGTTAGTTACGAGACGATGCATTACGTAACGAGTAAAGAGACTTGCCGGTAACGAGATTGAACTAGGTATCGAGATACCGACGATCGAATCTCGGGCAAGTAACATACCGATGACAAAGGGAACAATGTATGTTTTTATGCGGTTTGACCGATAAAGATATTCGTAGAATATGTAGGAGCCAATATGAGCATCCAGGTTCCGCTATTGGTTATTGACCGGAGATGTGTCTCGGTCATGTCTAAATAGTTCTCGAACCCGTAGGGTCTGCACGCTTAAAGTTAGATGACGGTTATATTGTGAGTTTGTGTGTTTTGATATACCGAAGGTAGTTTGGAGTCCCGGATGTGATCACGGACATGACGAGGAGTCTCAAAATGGTCGAGACATGAGGATTGATATATTGGACGACTATATTCGAACACCGGAATGGTTTCGGGAGTTATTGGATATATACCAGTGTACCGGGGGGTTACCGGAACACCCCCGGAGGTTAATGGGCCTCATGGGCCTAAGTGGTGGAAGAGGAGAG